>NC_056430.1:11634950-11769950 GCF_018296145.1 Oncorhynchus tshawytscha | reverse complement strand
ATCATCACAGTGACCCTCACACAGTGACCCTCACACAGTGACAACACACACTCATCATCATACGTCTCTCTGCAGTGTGTGTGTGTGTTTATGTCTCTCTGTCTTCTCTCTGTGCAGTGTGTGTTTATGTCTCTCTGTCTTCTCTCTGTGCAGTGTGTGTTTATGTCTCTCTGTCTTCTCTCTGTGCAGTGTGTGTTTATGTCTCTCTGTCTTCTCTCTGTGCAGTGTGTGTTTATGTCTCTTTGTCTTCTCTCTCTGCAGTGTGTGTTTATGTCTCTGTCTTCTCTCTCTGCAGTGTGTGTTTATGTCTCTGTCTTCTCTCTCTGCAGTGTTTGTTTATGTCTCTCTGTCTTCTCTCTCTGCAGTGTGTGTTTATGTCTCTGTCTTCTCTCTCTGCAGTGTGTGTTTATGTCTCTGTCTTCTCTCTCTGCAGTGTGTGTTTATGTCTCCTTGTCTTCTCTCTCTGCAGTGTGTTTATGTCTCCTTGTCTTCTCTCTCTGCAGTGTGTGTTTGTTTCCTTGTCTTCTCTCTCTGCAGTGTGTGTTTATGTCTCCTTGCCTTCTCTCTCTGCAGTGTGTGTTTATGTCTCTTTGTCTTCTCTCTCTGCAGTGTGTGTTTATGTCTCTGTCTTCTCTCTCTGCAGTGTGTGTTTATGTCTCTTTGTCTTCTCTCTCTGCAGTGTGTGTGTATGTCTCTGTCTTCTCTCTCTGCAGTGTGTGTTTATGTCTCTTTGTCTTCTCTCTCTGCAGTGTGTGTGTATGTCTCTGTCTTCTCTCTCTGCAGTGTGTGTTTATGTCTCTGTCTTCTCTCTCTGCAGTGTGTGTTTATGTCTCTGTCTTCTCTCTCTGTAGTGTGTGTTTATGTCTCTTTGTCTTCTCTCTCTGCAGTGTGTGTGTATGTCTCTGTCTTCTCTCTCTGCAGTGTGTGTTTATGTCTCTGTCTTCTCTCTCTGCAGTGTGTGTTTATGTCTCTCTGTCTTCTCTCTCTGCAGTGTGTGTTTATGTCTCCTTGCCTTCTCTCTCTGCAGTGTGTGTTTATGTCTCTTTGTCTTCTCTCTCTGCAGTGTGTGTTTATGTCTCTGTCTTCTCTCTCTGCAGTGTGTGTTTATGTCTCCTTGTCTTCTCTCTCTGCAGTGTGTTTATGTCTCCTTGTCTTCTCTCTCTGCAGTGTGTGTTTGTTTCCTTGTCTTCTCTCTGTGCAGTGTGTGTTTATGTCTCTCTGTCTTCTCTCTCTGCAGTGTGTGTTTGTTTCCTTGTCTTCTCTCTGTGCAGTGTGTGTTTATGTCTCTTTGTCTTCTCTCTCTGCAGTGTGTGTTTATGTCTCTGTCTTCTCTCTCTGCAGTGTGTGTTTATGTCTCCTTGTCTTCTCTCTCTGCAGTGTGTTTATGTCTCCTTGTCTTCTCTCTCTGCAGTGTGTGTTTGTTTCCTTGTCTTCTCTCTCTGCAGTGTGTGTTTATGTCTCCTTGCCTTCTCTCTCTGCAGTGTGTGTTTATGTCTCTTTGTCTTCTCTCTCTGCAGTGTGTGTTTATGTCTCTGTCTTCTCTCTCTGCAGTGTGTGTTTATGTCTCTGTCTTCTCTCTCTGCAGTGTGTGTTTATGTCTCCTTGTCTTCTCTCTCTGCAGTGTGTTTATGTCTCCTTGTCTTCTCTCTCTGCAGTGTGTGTTTGTTTCCTTGTCTTCTCTCTGTGCAGTGTGTGTTTATGTCTCTCTGTCTTCTCTCTCTGCAGTGTGTGTTTATGTCTCTTTGTCTTCTCTCTCTGCAGTGTGTATTTATGTCTCTCTGCCTTCTCTCTCTGCAGTGTGTGTTTATGTCTCTTTGTCTTCTCTCTCTGCAGTGTGTGTTTATGTCTCTGTCTTCTCTCTCTGCAGTGTGTGTTTATGTCTCTGTCTTCTCTCTCTGCAGTGTGTGTTTATGTCTCTGTCTTCTCTCTCTGCAGTGTGTGTTTATGTCTCTGTCTTCTCTCTCTGCAGTGGGTGTTTATGTCTCCTTGTCTTCTCTCTCTGCAGTGGGTGTTTATGTCTCTTTGTCTTCTCTCTCTGCAGTGTGTGTTTATGTCTCCTTGTCTTCTCTCTGTGCAGTGTGTGTTTATGTCTCTCTGTCTTCTCTCTCTGCAGTGTGTGTTTATGTCTCTTTGTCTTCTCTCTGTGCAGTGTGTGTTTATGTCTCTTTGTCTTCTCTCTGTGCAGTGTGTGTTTATGTCTCCTTGTTTTCTCTCTGTGCAGTGTGTGTTTATGTCTCTTTGTCTTCTCTCTGTGCAGTGTGTGTTTATGTCTCCTTGTCTTCTCTCTGTGCAGTGTGTGTTTATGTCTCTTTGTCTTCTCTCTGTGCAGTGTGTGTTTATGTCTCCTTGTCTTCTCTCTGTGCAGTGTGTGTTTATGTCTCTGTCTTCTCTCTCTGCAGTGTGTGTTTATGTCTCTGTCTTCTCTCTCTGCAGTGTGTGTTTATGTCTCTGTCTTCTCTCTCTGCAGTGTGTGTTTATGTCTCTGTCTTCTCTCTCTGCAGTGTGTGTTTATGTCTCTCTGTCTTCTCTCTCTGCAGTGTGTGTTTATGTCTCCTTGTCTTCTCTCTGTGCAGTGTGTGTTTATGTCTCTGTCTTCTCTCTCTGCAGTGTGTGTTTATGTCTCTGTCTTCTCTCTCTGCAGTGTGTGTTTATGTCTCTGTCTTCTCTCTCTGCAGTGTGTGTTTATGTCTCTGTCTTCTCTCTCTGCAGTGTGTGTTTATGTCTCTCTGTCTTCTCTCTGTGCAGTGTGTGTTTATGTCTCTGTCTTCTCTCTCTGCAGTGTGTGTTTATGTCTCTGTCTTCTCTCTCTGCAGTGTGTGTTTATGTCTCTCTGTCTTCTCTCTCTGCAGTGTGTGTTTATGTCTCTTTGTCTTCTCTCTCTGCAGTGTGTGTTTATGTCTCTTTGTCTTCTCTCTGTGCAGTGTGTGTTTATGTCTCTTTGTCTTCTCTCTCTGCAGTGTGTGTCAGATGAAGTCTTCAGCCAGTCAGGATGACTTCAAGATGAAGGTCCAGGTATGTCAACATGTGGCAACAGGATTTCAGGCGGAGGTTAAATCAGCTTTTCTTCTTCAGTTTATTTCACTGGTTCAGGACGTTACTGGCTCGTATGACATGTTTGTTACGTGGAACCCTCACTCGATACAGGTAAAACATCTGAGTGCTTTCTGTTGACTAAACATCTGAGTGCTTTCTGTTGACTAAACAGAGTAGAGGTTGTTGAAAGCCGATATGTGTAGTTCCATTAGATACCTGTAGAAAGCAGCCTCTACACCTGAGACATAGGGGAATAGTTCCATAAGATACCTGTAGAAAGCAGCCTCTACACCTGAGACATAGGGGAATAGTTCCATTAGATACCTGTAGAAAGCAGCCTCTACACCTGAGACATAGGGGAATAGTTCCATTAGATACCTGTAGAAAGCAGCCTCTACACCTGAGACATAGGGGAATAGTTCCATTAGATACCTGTAGAAAGCAGCCTCTACACCTGAGACATAGGGGAATAGTTCCATTAGATACCTGTAGAAAGCAGCCTCTACACCTGAGACATAGGGGAATAGTTCCATTAGATACCTGTAGAAAGCAGCCTCTACACCTGAGACATAGGGGAATAGTTCCATTAGATACCTGTAGAAAGCAGCCTCTACACGTGAGACATAGGGGGATAGTTCCATTAGATACCTGTAGATGCAGCCTCTACACCTGAGACATAGGGGAATAGTTCCATTAGATACCTGTAGATGGCAGCCTCTACACGTGAGACATAGGGGGATAGTTCCATTAGATACCTGTAGATGGCAGCCTCTACACCTGAGACATAGGGTGATAGTTCCATTAGATACCTGTAGAAAGCAGCCTCTACACCTGAGACATAGGGGAATAGTTCCATTAGATACCTGTAGAAAGCAGCCTCTACACCTGAGACATAGGGGAATAGTTCCATTAGATACCTGTAGATGGCAGCCTCTACACCTGAGACATAGGGGAATAGTTCCATTAGATACCTGTAGAAAGCAGCCTCTACACCTGAGACATAGGGGGGATAGTTCCATTAGATACCTGTAGATGGCAGCCTCTACACCTGAGACATAGGGGAATAGTTCCATTAGATACCTGTAGAAAGCAGCCTCTACACCTGAGACATGGGGAATAGTTCCATTAGATACCTGTAGAAAGCAGCCTCTACACCTGAGACATAGGGGAATAGTTCCATTAGATACCTGTAGAAAGCAGCCTCTACACCTGAGACATAGGGGAATAGTTCCATTAGATACCTGTAGATGGCAGCCTCTACACCTGAGACATAGGGGAATAGTTCCATTAGATACCTGTAGAAAGCAGCCTCTACACCTGAGACATAGGGGAATAGTTCCATTAGATACCTGTAGATGGCAGCCTCTACACCTGAGACATAGGGGAATAGTTCCATTAGATACCTGTAGAAAGCAGCCTCTACACCTGAGACAGTTCCATTAGATACCTGTAGGGCAGCCTCTAATAGTTCCATTAGATACCTGTAGATGGCAGCCTCTACACCTGAGACATAGGGAATAGTTCCATTAGATACCTGTAGATGGCAGCCTCTACACCTGAGACATAGGGGAATAGTTCCATTAGATACCTGTAGATGGCAGCCTCTACACCTGAGACATAGGGGAATAGTTCCATTAGATACCTGTAGAAAGCAGCCTCTACACCTGAGACATAGGGGATTAGATAGTTCCATTAGATAGTTCCATGTAGATACCTGTAGCAGCCTCTACACCTGAGACATAGAGGGGATAGTTCCATTAGATACCTGTAGAAAGCAGCCTCTACACCTGAGACATAGGGGAATAGTTCCATTAGATACCTGTAGATGGCAGCCTCTACACCTGAGACATAGGGGGATAGTTCCATTAGATACCTGTAGAAAGCAGCCTCTACACCTGAGACATAGGGAATAGTTCCATTAGATACCTGTAGATGGCAGCCTCTACACCTGAGACATAGGGGAATAGTTCCATTAGATACCTGTAGATGGCAGCCTCTACACCTGAGACATAGGGGAATAGTTCCATTAGATACCTGTAGAAAGCAGCCTCTACACCTGAGACATAGGGGGATAGTTCCATTAGATACCTGTAGATGGCAGCCTCTACACCTGAGACATAGGGGGATAGTTCCATTAGATACCTGTAGAAAGCAGCCTCTACACCTGAGACATAGGGGAATAGTTCCATTAGATACCTGTAGAAAGCAGCCTCTACACCTGAGACATAGGGGAATAGTTCCATTAGATACCTGTAGAAAGCAGCCTCTACACCTGAGACATAGGGGAATAGTTCCATTAGATACCTGTAGAAAGCAGCCTCTACACCTGAGACATAGTGGGATAGTTCCATTAGATACCTGTAGATGGCAGCCTCTACACCTGAGACATAGGGGGATAGTTCCATTAGATACCTGTAGAAAGCAGCCTCTACACCTGAGACATAGGGGAATAGTTCCATTAGATACCTGTAGATGGCAGCCTCTACACCTGAGACATAGGGGAATAGTTCCATTAGATACCTGTAGAAAGCAGCCTCTACACCTGAGACATAGGGGAATAGTTCCATTAGATACCTGTAGAAAGCAGCCTCTACACCTGAGACATAGGGGAATAGTTCCATTAGATACCTGTAGAAAGCAGCCTCTACACCTGAGACATAGGGGAATAGTTCCATTAGATACCTGTAGAAAGCAGCCTCTACACCTGAGACATAGGGGAATAGTTCCATTAGATACCTGTAGATGGCAGCCTCTACACCTGAGACATAGGGGAATAGTTCTCCTGTAGAAAGCAGCCTCTACACCTGAGACATAGGGGATAGTTCCATTAGATACCTGTAGATGGCAGCCTCTACACCTGAGACATAGGGAATAGTTCCATTAGATACCTGTAGATGGCAGCAGCTCTACACCTGAAACATAGGGGATAGTTCCATTAGATACCTGTAGAAAGCAGCCTCTACACCTGAGACATAGGGGAATAGTTCCATTAGATACCTGTAGATGGCAGCCTCTACACCTGAGACATAGGGGAATAGTTCCATTAGATACCTGTAGATGGCAGCCTCTACACCTGAGACATAGGGGAATAGTTCCATTAGATACCTGTAGAAAGCAGCCTCTACACCTGAGACATAGACATAGGGGAATAGTTCCATTAGATACCTGTAGAAAGCAGCCATGGGGAATAGTTCCATTAGATACCTGTAAAAGCAGCCTCTACACCTGAGACATAGGGGATAGTTCCATTAGATACCTGTAGAAAGCAGCCTCTACACCTGAGACATAGGGGAATAGTTCCATTAGATACCTGTAGAAAGCAGCCTCTACACCTGAGACATAGGGGGATAGTTCCATTAGATACCTGTAGATGAGCAGCCTCTACACCTGAGACATAGGGGGATAGTTCCATTAGATACCTGTAGATGGCAGCCTCTACACCTGAGACATAGGGGGATAGTTCCATTAGATACCTGTAGATGGCAGCCTCTACACCTGAGACATAGGGGAATAGTTCCATTAGATACCTGTAGAAAGCAGCCTCTACACCTGAGACATAGGGGAATAGTTCCATTAGATACCTGTAGAAAGCAGCCTCTACACCTGAGACATAGGGGAATAGTTCCATTAGATACCTGTAGATGGCAGCCTCTACACCTGAGACATAGGGAATAGTTCCATTAGATACCTGTAGAAAGCAGCCTCTACACCTGAGACATAGGGGAATAGTTCCATTAGATACCTGTAGATGGCAGCCTCTACACCTGAGACATAGGGGAATAGTTCTATTAGATACCTGTAGAAAGGCAGCCTCTACACCTGAGACATAGGGGAATAGTTCCATTAGATACCTGTAGAAAGCAGCCTCTACACCTGAGACATAGGGGATAGTTCCATTAGATACCTGTAGATGGCAGCCTCTACACCTGAGACATAGGGGATAGTTCCATTAGATACCTGTAGAAAGCAGCCTCTACACCTGAGACATAGGGGAATAGTTCCATTAGATACCTGTAGAAAGCAGCCTCTACACCTGAGACATAGGGGAATAGTTCCATTAGATACCTGTAGATGGCAGCCTCTACACCTGAGACATAGGGGGAATAGTTCCATTAGATACCTGTAGATGGCAGCCTCTACACCTGAGACATAGGGGAATAGTTCCATTAGATACCTGTAGAAAGCAGCCTCTACACCTGAGACATAGGGGAATAGTTCCATTAGATACCTGTAGATGGCAGCCTCTACACCTGAGACATAGGGGATAGTTCCATTAGATACCTGTAGATACCTGAGACATAGATGGCAGCCTCTCCACCTGAGACATAGTGGGATAGTTCCATTAGATACCTGTAGATGGCAGCCTCTACACCTGAGACATAGGGGGAATAGTTCCATTAGATACCTGTAATAGTTCCATTAGATACCTGTAGAAAGCAGCCTCTACACCTGAGACATTAGATACCTGGCAGCCTCTACACCTGAATAGTTCCATTAGATACCTGTAGATGGCAGCCTCTACACCTGAGACATAGAGGAATAGTTCCATTAGATACCTGTAGATGGCAGCCTCTACACCTGAGACATAGAGGAATAGTTCCATTAGATACCTGTAGATGGCAGCCTCTACACCTGAGACATAGGGGAATAGTTCCATTAGATACCTGTAGAAAGCAGCCTCTACACCTGAGACATAGGGGAATAGTTCCATTAGATACCTGTAGATGGCAGCCTCTACACCTGAGACATAGGGGAATAGTTCCATTAGATACCTGTAGATGGCAGCCTCTACACCTGAGACATAGGGGAATAGTTCCATTAGATACCTGTAGATGGCAGCCTCTACACCTGAGACATAGGGGAATAGTTCTATTAGATACCTGTAGATGGCAGCCTCTACACCTGAGACATAGGGAATAGTTCCATTAGATACCTGTAGATGGCAGCCTCTACACCTGAGACATAGGGGTTCCATTAGAACCTAGTTCCATTAGATACCTGTAGATGGCAGCCTCTACACCTGAGACATAGGGGAATAGTTCCATTAGATACCTGTAGAAAGCAGCCTCTACACCTGAGACATAGGGGATAGTTCCATTAGATACCTGTGAGAATAGGGGATAGTTCCATTAGATACCTGTAGAAAGCAGCAGGGGATAGTTCCATTAGATACCTCAGCCTACACCTGAGACATAGGGGAATAGTTCCATTAGATACCTGTAGAAAGCAGCCTCTACACCTGAGACATAGGGGGATAGTTCCATTAGATACCTGTAGATGGCAGCCTCTACACCTGAGACATAGGGGAATAGTTCCATTAGATACCTGTAGAAAGCAGCCTCTACACCTGAGACATAGGGGGATAGTTCCATTAGATACCTGTAGAAAGCAGCCTCTACACCTGAGACATAGGGGAATAGTTCCATTAGATACCTGTAGAAATCAGCCTCTACACCTGAGACATAGGGGAATAGTTCCATTAGATACCTGTAGATGGCAGCCTCTACACCTGAGACATAGTGGGATAGTTCCATTAGATTCCTGTAGAAAGCAGCCTCTACACCTGAGACATAGAGGAATAGTTCCATTAGATACCTGTAGAAAGCAGCCTCTACACCTGAGACATAGGGGAATAGTTCCATTAGATACCTGTAGATGGCAGCCTCTACACCTGAGACATAGGGGAATAGTTCCATTAGATACCTGTAGAGAGCCTACCCTGAGACACCTGAGACATAGGGGAATAGTTCCATTAGATACCTGTAGAAAGCAGCCTCTACACCTGAGACATAGGGGAATAGTTCCATTAGATACCTGTAGAAACACCTGCAGCCTCTACACCTGAGACATAGGGGAATAGTTCCATTAGATACCTGTAGAAAGCAGCCTCTACACCTGAGACATAGGGGAATAGTTCCATTAGATACCTGTAGAAAGCAGCCTCTACACCTGAGACATAGGGGAATAGTTCCATTAGATACCTGTAGAAAGCAGCCTCTACACCTGAGACATAGGGGGGGAATAGTTCCATTAGATACCTGTAGAAAGCAGCCTCTACACCTGAGACATAGGGGAATAGTTCCATTAGATACCTGTAGAAAGCAGCCTCTACACCTGAGACATAGGGGATAGTTCCATTAGATACCTGTAGAAAGCAGCCTCTACACCTGAGACATAGGGGAATAGTTCCATTAGATACCTGTAGAAAGCAGCCTCTACACCTGAGACATAGGGGTTCCATTAGATACCTGTAGAAAGCAGCCTTCACCTGAGACATTAGATAGTTCCATTAGATAGTTCACCTGAGACATAGATAGTTCCATTAGATACCTGTAGAAAGCAGCCTCTACACCTGAGACATAGGGGAATAGTTCCATTAGATACCTGTAGATGGCAGCCTCTACACCTGAGACATAGGGGAATAGTTCCATTAGATACCTGTGAAAGCAGCCTCTACACCTGAGACATAGGGGAATAGTTCCATTAGATACCTGTAGAAAGCAGCCTCTACACCTGAGACATAGGGGATAGTTCCATTAGATACCTGTAGATGGCAGCCTCTACACCTGAGACATAGGGGATAGTTCCATTAGATACCTGTAGATGGCAGCCTCTACACCTGAGACATAGGGGAATAGTTCCATTAGATACCTGTAGATGGCAGCCTCTACACCTGAGACATAGGGGAATAGTTCCATTAGATACCTGAGATGGCAGCCTCTACACCTGAGACATAGGGGAATAGTTCCATTAGATACCTGTAGATGGCAGCCTCTACACCTGAGACATAGGGGAATAGTTCCATTAGATACCTGAGAAAGAGCCTCTACACCTGAGACATAGGGGAATAGTTCCATTAGATACCTGTAGAAAGCAGCCTTCTACACCTGAGACATAGGGGAATAGTTCCATTAGATACCTGTAGAAAGCAGCCTCTACACCTGAGACATAGGGGACCCATTGAGACATAGGGGAGAATAGTTCCATTAGATACCTGTAGAAAGCAGCCTCTACACCTGAGACATAGGGGAATAGTTCCATTAGATACCTGTAGAAAGCAGCCTCTACACCTGAGACATAGGGGATAGTTCCATTAGATACCTGTAGAAAGCAGCCTCTACACCTGAGACATAGGGGGATAGTTCCATTAGATACCTGTAGAAAGCAGCCTCTACACCTGAGACATAGGGGGATAGTTCCATTAGATACCTGTAGAAAGCAGCCTCTACACCTGAGACATAGGGGAATAGTTCCATTAGATACCTGTAGAAAGCAGCCTCTACACCTGAGACATAGGGGGATAGTTCCATTAGATACCTGTAGAAAGCAGCCTCTACACCTGAGACATAGGGGATAGTTCCATTAGATACCTGTAGAAAGCAGCCTCTACACCTGAGACATAGGGGAATAGTTCCATTAGATACCTGTAGAAAGCAGCCTCTACACCTGAGACATAGGGGAATAGTTCCATTAGATACCTGTAGATGGCAGCCTCTACACCTGAGACATAGGGGAATAGTTCCATTAGATACCTGTAGAAAGCAGCCTCTACACCTGAGACATAGGGGAATAGTTCCATTAGATACCTGTAGAAAGCAGCCTCTACACCTGAGACATAGACATAGGGATAGTTCCATTAGATACCTGTAGTTCCAGATGGAAAGCAGCCTCTACACCTGAGACATAGGGGAATAGTTCCATTAGATACCTGTAGAAAGCAGCCTCTACACCTGAGACATAGGGGAATAGTTCCATTAGATACCTGTAGATGGCAGCCTCTACACCTGAGACATAGGGGAATAGTTCCATTAGATACCTGTAGAAAGCAGCCTCTACACCTGAGACATAGGGGAATAGTTCCATTAGATACCTGTAGAAAGCAGCCTCTACACCTGAGACATAGGGGAATAGTTCCATTAGATACCTGTAGATGGCAGCCTCTACACCTGAGACATAGGGGAATAGTTCCATTAGATACCTGTAGAAAGCAGCCTCTACACCTGAGACATAGGGGAATAGTTCCATTAGATACCTGTAGATGGCAGCCTCTACACCTGAGACATAGGGGAATAGTTCCATTAGATACCTGTAGAAAGCAGCCTCTACACCTGAGACATAGGGGAATAGTTCCATTAGATACCTGTAGAAAGCAGCCTCTACACCTGAGACATAGGGGAATAGTTCCCTTAGATAGCCTCTACACCTGAGACATAGAATAGTTCCATTAGATACCTGTAGATGGCAGCCTCTACACCTGAGACATAGGGGAATAGTTCCATTAGATACCTGTAGAAAGCAGCCTCTACACCTGAGACATAGGGGAATAGTTCCATTAGATACCTGTAGAAAGCAGCCTCTACACCTGAGACATAGGGGGATAGTTCCATTAGATACCTGTAGATGGCAGCCTCTACACCTGAGACATAGCAGGAATAGTTCCATTAGATACCTGTAGGAATAGTTCCATTAGATACCTGTAGAAAGCAGCCTCTACACCTGAGACATAGGGGAATAGTTCCATTAGATACCTGTAGATGGCAGCCTCTACACCTGAGACATAGGGGAATAGTTCCATTAGATACCTGTAGAAAGCAGCCTCTACACCTGAGACATAGGGGAATAGTTCCATTAGATACCTGTAGAAAGCAGCCTCTACACCTGAGACATAGGGGGATAGTTCCATTAGATACCTGTAGATGGCAGCCTCTACACCTGAGACATAGGGGGATAGTTCCATTAGATACCTGTAGATGGCAGCCTCTACACCTGAGACATAGGGGAATAGTTCCATTAGATACCTGTAGATGGCAGCCTCTACACCTGAGACATAGGGGAATAGTTCCATTAGATACCTGTAGAAAGGCAGCCTCTACACCTGAGACATAGGGGAATAGTTCCATTAGATACCTGTAGAAAGCAGCCTCTACACCTGAGACATAGGGGAATAGTTCCATTACCTGAGACACCTGAGACATAGGGGATAGTTCCATTAGATACCTGTAGAAAGCAGCCTCTAGACCTGAGACATAGGGGAATAGTTCCATTAGATACCTGTAGAAAGCAGCCTCTACACCTGAGACATAGGGGAATAGTTCCATTAGATACCTGTAGATGGCAGCCTCTACACCTGAGACATAGGGGGATAGTTCCATTAGATACCTGTAGAAAGCAGCCTCTCCACCTGAGACATAGAGGAATAGTTCCATTAGATACCTGTAGATGGCAGCCTCTACACCTGAGACATAGGGGAATAGTTCCATTAGATACCTGTAGAAAGCAGCCTCTACACCTGAGACATAGGGGGATAGTTCCATTAGATACCTGTAGAAAGCAGCCTCTACACAAATCAAATCAAATGTTATTGGTCACATACACATGGTCAGCAGATGTTATTGGTCACATACACATGGTCAGCAGATGTTATTGGTCACATACACATGGTTAGCAGATGTTAATGCGAGTGCAGCAAAATGCTTGTGCTTCTAGTTACGACAGTGCAGTAATATCTAACAAGTAATCTAACAATTCCACAACAACTACCTTATATACACAAATCTAACAAGTAATCTAACAATTCCACAACTACCTAATACACAGAATTATAAAGGGATGGAGTAAGAATATGTACATATAAATATATGGATGAGCGATATAGGCAAGATGCAATAGATGGTATAAAATACAGTATATACATATTAGATGAGTAATGTAAGATATGTAAACATTATTAAAGGGGCATTATTTAAAGTGTCTAGTGATCCATTTATTAAAGTGGCCAATGATTTCAAGTCTGTATGTAGGCAGCAGGCTCTCTGTGTTAGTGATTGCAGTTTAACAGTCTGATGGCCTTGAGATAGAAGCTGTTTTTCAGTCTCTCGGTCCCTGCTTTGATGCACCTGTACTGACATCGTCTTCTAGATGATAGCCAGGTGAACAGGCATTGACTGGGATGGTTGCTGTCCTTTATGATCATTTTTGCCTTCCTGTGACAATCGGGTGCTGTAGGTGTCCTGGAGGGCAGGTAGTTTGCCCCTGGTGATGCGTTGTGCAGACCGCACCCCCCTCTGGAGAGCCTTATGGTTGTGGGCGGTGCATCTTGTACACATGAGTAATTGGGTGACAGTTTCCAAGATCATTATACCATTATCTCCCAAGGTGCTGTTTATTAAAGACATCATATGGCTTTTTCTTCATCATTCTCTCCCCTCCCCCCTCCCCCCAGGCCGAGCCTCGTCTGTCAGCCCAGATGAAGGCGGTATCAGCTGAGTACCTGTGTCCCGTGTTAGACCCCTCTACTAAGAACATTACTAAGTCCCTGGCCTCCCTGACAGACATCCTGGAAAACGGGACCAGTATGAGCGGCCTGAGCCTCACCCTCCCTATCTTCAGAGACCGGATGTCCAGGACCATCAACCTGCCCGTCAGGGGGCACACCTTGTGAGTAGTAGGCTATGGCGCACTGTAACTTCTGGGGAGTACCAATATGGGGGACGGTGGCTTCAGAACAACGCCTGCTGTCAGCCATCTAGGGAACATATATGTCTGTAACTGCATAGCAGTGTTACATGCTAATTCTAACGATCTGCTACTATATGCTAATGCTTATTCTCTCTCGCTCTCTGAATTCAATTCAAGGTGCTTTATTGGCATGGGAAACATATGTTGCCGATCCTTGACTTCGGCGATGTCATTTATAAAATAGCCTCCAACACTCTACTCAGCAAATTGGATGTAGTCTATCACAGTGCCATCTGTTTTGTCACCAAAGCCCCATATACTACCCACCACTGTGACCTGTATGCTCTCGTTGGCTGGCCTTCGCTTCATATTCGTCACCAAACCCACTGGCTTCAGGTCATCAATAAGTCTTTGCTAGGTAAAGACCCACCTTATCTCAGCTCACTGGTCACCATAGCAGCACCCATCCGTAGCACGCGCTCCAGCAGGTATATCTCACTGGTCACCCCAAATGCCAATTCCTCCTTCGGCCGCCTTTCCTTCCAGTTCTCTGCTGCCAATGACTGGAACGAATTGCAAAAATCACTGAAGCTGGCGACTCATATCTCCCTCACTAGCTTTAAGCACCAGCTGTCAGAGCAGCTCACAGATCATTGCACCTGTACATAGCCCATCTGTAAATAGCCCATCCAACTACCTCATCCCCATACTGTTATATTTTTTCTTCTTTCTTTGCACCCCAGTATCTCTACTTGCACATTCATCTTCTGCACATCTATCACTCCAGTGTTTAATTGCTAAATTGTAATTACTTCGTCATTACAGCCTATTTATTGCCTTACCTCCCTTATCCTACTTCATTTGCACACACTATATATATTATTTTCTATTGTGTTATTGACTGTACATTTGTTTACTCCATGTGTAACTCTGTTTTGTTTGTGTCGCACTACTTTGCTTTATCTTGGCCAGGTCGCAGTTGTAAATGAGAACTTGTTCTCAACTGGCCACCTGGTTAAATTAAGGTGAAATAAATAAATAAAAAACATATGTTAACATTGCCAAAGCAAGTGAAGTAGATAATATACAAAAGTGAAACAAACAATAAAATGAACAGTAAACATTACACTCATAGAAGTTCCAAATAAATAAAGACATTACAAATGTCATATTATGTATATTATCTCATTATCTCTCTCTGTCTCTCTGTCTCTCTCTCTCTCTCTGTCTCTCTGTCTCTCTCTCTCTCTCTCTCTGTCTCTCTGTCTCTCTCTCTCTCTCTCTCTCTCTCTGTCTCGCTCACTCTCTCTCTATCTCTCTCTGTCTCTCTGTCTCTCTCTCTCTCTCTGTCTCTCTCTCTCTCTCTCTCTCTCTCTCTCTCTGTCTCTCTCTCTGTCTCTCTGTCTCGCTCACTCTCTCTCTCTGTCTCTCTGTCTCTCTCTCTGTCTCTCTCTGTCTCTCTCTGTCTCTCTGTCTCTCTCTCTATCTCTCTGTCTCGCTCACTCTCTCTCTATCTCTCTCTCTCAATTCAATTCAATTCAAGGGCTTTATTGGCATGGGAAACATGTGTTAACATTGCCAAAGCAAGTGAGGTAGATAATATATAAAGTGAAATAAACAATAAAAATTAACAGTAGACATCACACATACAGAAGTTTCAAAACAATAAAGACATTACAAATGTCATATTATATATATATACAGTGTTTTAACAATGTACAAATGGTAGAGGACACAAGATAAAATAAATAAGCATAGATATGGGTTGTATTTACAATGGTGCGTGTTCTTCACTGGTTGCCCTTTTCTCGTGGCAACAGGTCACAAATCTTGCTGCTGTGATGGCACACTGTGGAATTTCACCCAGTAGATATGGGAGTTTTTCAAAATTGGATTTGTTTTCGAATTCTTTGTGGATCTGTGTAATCTGAGGGAAATATGTCTCTCTAATATGGTCATACATTGGGCAGGAGGTTAGGAAGTGCAGCTCAGTTTCCACCTCATTTTGTGGGCAGTGAGCACATAGCCTGTCTTCTCTTGAGAGCCATGTCTGCCTACGGCGGCCTTTCTCAATAGCAAGGCTATGCTCGCTGAGTCTGTACATAGTCAAAGCTTTCCTTAATTTTGGGTCAGTCACAGTGGTCAGGTATTCTGCCGCTGTGTACTCTCTGTGTAGGGCCAAATAGCATTCTAGTTTGCTCTGTTTTTTTGTTAATTCTTTCCAATGTGTCAAGTAATTATCTTTTTGTTTTCTCATGATTTGGTTGGGTCTAATTGTGCTGCTGTCCTGGGACTCTGTAGGGTGTGTTTGTGAACAGAGCCCCAGGACCAGCTTGCTTAGGGGACTCTTCTCCAGGTTCATCTCTCTGTAGGTGATGGCTTTGTTGTGGAAGGTTTGGGAATCGCTTCCTTTTAGGTGGTTATAGAATTTAACAGCTCTTTTCTGGATTTTGATAATTAGTGGGTATCGGCCTAATTCTGCTCTGCATGCATTATTTGGTGTTCTACGTTGTACACGGAGGATATTTTTGCAGAATTCTGCGTGCAGAGTCTCAATTTGGTGTTTGTCCCATTTTGTGAAGTCTTGGTTGGTGAGCGGACCCCAGACCTCACAACCATAAAGGGCAATGGGCTCTATGACTGATTCAAGTATTTTTAGCCAGATCCTAATTGGTATGTTGAAATTTATGTTCCTTTTGATGGCATAGAATGCCCTTCTTGCCTTGTCTCTCAGATCGTTCACAGCTTTGTGGAAGTTACCTGTGGCGCTGATGTTTAGGCCAAGGTATGTATAGTTTTTTGTGTGCTCTAGGGCAACAGTGTCTAGATGGAATTTGTATTTGTGGTCCTGGTAACTGGACCTTTTTTGGAACACCATTATTTTGGTCTTACTGAGATTTACTGTCAGGGCCCAGGTCTGACAGAATCTGTGCATAAGATCTAGGTGCTGCTGTAGGCCCTCCTTGGTTGGTGACAGAAGTACCAGATCATCAGCAAACAGCAGACATTTGACTTCGGATTCTAGTAGGGTGAGGCCGGGTGCTGCAGACTTTTCTAGTGCCCGCGCCAGTTCGTTGATATATATGTTGAAGAGGGTGGGGCTTAAGCTGCATCCCTGTCTAACCCCACGACCCTGTGTAAAGAAATTTGTGTGTTTTTTGCCAATTTTAACCGCACACTTGTTGTTTGTGTACATGGATTTTATGATGTCGTATGTTTTACCCCCAACACCACTTTCCATCAGTTTGTATAGCAGACCCTCATGCCAAATTGAGTCGAAGGCTTTTTTTGAAATCAACAAAGCATGAGAAGACTTTGCCTTTGTTTTGGTTTGTTTGGTTGTCAATTAGGGTGTGCAGGGTGAATACATGGTCTGTTGTACGGTAATTTGGTAAAAAGCCAATTTGACATTTGCTCAGTACATTGTTTTCATTGAGGAAGTGTACGAGTCTGCTGTTAATGATAATGCAGAGGATTTTCCCAAGGTTACTGTTGACGCATATTCCACGGTAGTTATTGGGGTCAAATTTGTCTCCATTTTTGTGGATTGGGGTGATCAGTCCTTGGTTCCAAATATTGGGGAAGATGCCAGAGCTACGGATGATGTTAAAGAGTTTTAGTATAGCCAATTGGAATTTGTTGTCTGTATATTTGATCATTTCATTGAGGATACCATCAACACCACAGGCCTTTTTGGGTTGGAGGGTTTGTATTTTGTCCTGTAACTCGTTCAATGTAATTGGAGAATCCAGTGGGTTCTGGTAGTCTTTAATAGTTGATTCTAAGATCTGTATTTGATCATGTATATGTTTTTGCTCTTTATTCTTTGTTATAGAGCCAAAAAGATTGGAGAAGTGGTTTACCCATAGATCTCCATTTTGGATAGATAATTCTTCGTGTTGTTGTTTGTTTAGTGTTTTCCAATTTTCCCAGAAGTGGTTAGAGTCTATGGATTCTTCAATTGCATTGAGCTGATTTCTGACATGCTGTTCCTTCTTTTTCCGTAGTGTATTTCTGTATTGTTTTAGTGATTCACCATAGTGAAGGCGTAGACTCAGGTTTTCCGGGTCTCTATGTTTTTGGTTGGACAGGTTTCTCAATTTCTTTCTTAGATTTTTGCATTCTTCATCAAACCATTTGTCATTGTTGTTCATTTTCTTCGGTTTTCTATTTGAGATTTTCAGATTTGATAGGGAGGCTGAGAGGTCAAATATACTGTTAAGATTTTCTACTGCTAAGTTTACACCTTCACTATTATAGTGGAACGTTTTACCCAGGAAATTGTCTAAAGGTGATTGAATTTGTTGTTGCCTAATTGTTTTTTGGTAGGTTTCCAAACTGCATTCCTTCCATCTATAGCATTTCTTAATGTTACTCAGTTCCTTTGGCTTTGATGCCTCATGATTGAGTATTGCACTGTTTAAGTAGACTGTGATTTTGCTGTGGTCTGATAGGGGTGTCAGTGGGCTGACTGTGAACGCTCTGAGAGACTCTGGGTTGAGGTCAGTGATAAAGTAGTCTACAGTACTACTACCAAGAGATGAGCTATAGGTGTACCAACCATAGGAGTCCCCTCGAAGCCTACCATTGACTATGTACATACCCAGCGTGCGACAGAGCTGCAGGAGTTGTGACCCGTTTTTGTTGGTTATGTTGTCATAGTTGTGCCTAGGGGGGCATATGTGGGAGGGAATGCTGTCACCTCCAGGCAGGTGTTTGTCCCCCTGTGTGCTGAGGGTGTCAGGTTCTTGTCCGGTTCTGGCATTTAGGTCACCACAGACTAGTACTAGTACATGTCCCTGGGCCTGGAAATGATTGATTTCCCCCCTCCAGGGTGGAGAAGCTGTCTTCATTAAAATATGGGGATTCTAGTGGGGGGATATAGGTAGCACACAGGAGGACATTTTTCTCTGTTAGGATAATTTCCTTTTGAATTTCTAGCAAAATGTAGAATGTTCCTGTTTTGATTCATTTAATGGAGTGAGATAGGTCTGCTCTATACCAAATTAGAATACCCCCTGAGTCCCTTCCCTGTTTCACACCTGGTAGTTTGGTGGATGAGACTACCAGCTCTCTGTAACCTAGAGGGCAACCAGTGGGTCTGTCTCCTCTGTACCAGGTTTCTTGCAGGATGACAATGTCTGTATTACCGATTTCTTTGGTGAAGTCCGGGCTTCTGCTCTTCAGGCCAAAGGCAGATGACCTCAGGCCTTGGATATTCCATGATATAGTGAATGCTTTTTGTTCCATAGAGTGTCCAATGTTGTTGGTCGTGGTTTGGCCTCAGGCCAGTAAGTGTGAGCAGAGCCTGCTGAGCATCTGGTACATGCCATTGGCTTGGGCGAGTGTGAGAGTGGGGGTTGGGACTGTTTGCCCACTCACTACCTGGGCGTATGTGTGGCTTCCATGTTGAGGCCCTCTTTGCGGGGGTGGGGTGCATGGGGTGGGCAGGAGTGGCATAGGTCTGATCTGAGGGGGCCTAAATGGGGTGTGGGCATGGTTGACGTGGGGGGTGTTGATTGGTTGGGGTGGGGGTGTGGATGTGTCTGGGTGTGCGGTGGTCTGGATGTAATTCCTCTTGGCGTGGGTCCTCTATGTGTAGGTCCAGGGGGTCCGGCAGGTCTGGAAGGGTGTCTCGCTGGTCTGGGTGGGGTGTCTATTGACCTGTTGCTCCTGTGTGAAGTGTTGGGGATACGTTTGAGAGCGATGTCCTTTAAAGTTCGGGCAAACGTGGGCACTGCTGCCTTGTAGAGGTGGACCTGGTCATAGAGGTTGTTCAAGTCCAGGGTGGAGTGGTGGGCCAGGAAAATGTTTGGTTTTGAGGCACAGTCATGGGAAATACTTGCGTTTACCCGCTATATTGTGGCAGGGTGGAAGTCTTTTCGTGGTAGCAGGGTGGAGATAACCACTTGTGCGTTGGGGAAAGTAGAAGAAGCCTTTTCAATCACTCCCTTCAGTGCTGTGGCCACTCTTTCTTGCTGTGCTCTCAGGTCGTTTGTGCCTGTGTGTATTATTATGTGGCTGGGTGAGCCTAGTTTGGCCTCAGACAGAAGGTCTAGGGCGCGCTGGGTGTTTGGACACCAGAGTTTAGACACACTGTGTTTGGGAAAAAGTTTTTTTTCTTCTATATATTTCCCATTTGAGTCCATAAGTAGTACAATCTGTGTCTTGTGTTTGTCCTCAGTGGGTTGTCAGAAGGGCTAGCAGGCAGGCTGACAGGGGGGGTGCTCAGAGGGGGTGAGAGCCGCTGGGCTTGGGGTTCTTCATTTGTCTGTTCTGCTGTGATGTCGACTCTATGGTCAGGGTCTGGTGTGGACTGTTCTGCTGTGGTGTCGAGACTTTTGTTGGGTGCTGAGGTGGGCTGTTCTGCTGGCTTCTCTGTGGGGGTGGCCACCTCTCTAGTGGGTTGTTCTCTGTCGCACGCCGTCCCCCTCAACCTCTCCTCCATCCCCCTCACCCTCTCCTCCATTCCCGTCAACCTCTCCTCCACCAGCAGTATGACACTCTCTGTAGTGTGTGGGCTCTGTAGTGTGTGTTTGTGTTTGTGAACAGAGCCCCAGGACCAGCTTGCTTAGGGGACTCTTCTCCAGGTTCATCTCTCTGTAGGTGATGGCTTTGTTATGGAAGGTTTGTGAATCGCTTCCTTTTAGGTGGTTGTAGAATTTAACAGCTCTTTTCTGGATTTTGATAATTAGTGGGTATCGGCCTAATTCTGCTCTGCATGCATTATTTGGTGTTCTACGTTGTACACGGAGGATATTTTTGCAGAATTCTGCGTGCAGAGTCTCAATTTGGTGTTTGTCCCATTTTGTGAAGTCTTGGTTGGTGAGCGGACCCCAGACCTCACAACCATAAAGGGCAATGGGCTCAATGACTGATTCAAGTATTTTTTGCCAAATCCTAATTGGTATGTTGAAATTTATGTTTCTTTTGATGGCATAGAATGCCCTTCTTGCCTTGTCTCTCAGATCGTTCACAGCTTTGTGGAAGTTACCTGTGGTGCTGATGTTTAGGCCAAGGTATGTATAGTTTTTTGTGTGCTCTAGGGCAACAGTGTCTAGATGGAATTTGTATTTGTGGTCCTGGTGACTGGACCTTTTTTGGAACACCATTATTTTGGTCTTACTGAGATTTACTGTCAGGGCCCAGGTCTGACAGAATCTGTGCATAAGATCTAGGTGCTGCTGTAGGCCCTCCTTGGTTGGTGACAGAAGCACCAGATCATCAGCAAACAGCAGACATTTGACTTCGGATTCTAGCAGGGGGAGGCCGGGTGCTGCAGACTCTTCTAGTGCCCGCGCTAATTCGTTGATATATATGTTGAAGAGGGTGGGGCTTAAGCTGCATCCCTGTCTAACCCCACGACCCTGTGTGAAGAAATGTGTGTGTTTTTTGCCAATTTTAACCGCACACTTGTTGTTTGTGTACATGGATTTTATAATGTCGTATGTTTTACCCCCAACACCACTTTCCATCAGTTTGTATAGCAGACCCTCATGCCAGATTGAGTCGAAGGCTTTTTTGAAATCAACAAAGCATGAGAAGACTTTGCCTTTGTTTTGGTTTGTTTGGTTGTCTTTCTCTCTCTCTCTGTCTCTCTCACTCTCACTCTCTCTCTCTCTCTGTCTCTCTCTCCGTCTCTCTGTCTCGTTCACTCTCTCTCTCTCTCTCTCTCTATCTCTCTCTCTCTCTCTCTCTCTCTCTCTCTCTCACACTCTCTCTCACACTCTCTGTCTCTCTCTCTCTCTGTCTCTCTCTCTCTCTCTCTCTCTCTCTCTCACTCACTCACTCACTCACTCACTCACTCGCTCGCTCTCAATTCAATTTCAATTTAATGGGCGTTATCGAGATGGGAAACATGTTAACATTGCCAAAGCAAGTGAAGTAGATACTAAACAGCAGTAATAACCTCTCTCTCAGTCCCAGACAGTCTCACAGTGATGACACCTCCCCTCTAACAAGGAGGAAGTCTTATCACCGAGGCCAGGCTTCCAGGTAGCTAACTGTCTTCCCACTAATCACTAATGCCTTGTTTTGTTCAATCTCCACATTCCCTTTACCTTGTCTTCCTGCTTTGTGTTGTTCCTGTTTAATGAACTATGTGAAATGTACGTCAAATAAATATGACTTGACTTCAATCAATCCATTAATCAATAAATGAATCAATCCATTAATCAATTAATCAATCCATTCATCAATTAATCAATCCATTAATCAATCAATTAATCAATCCATTAATCAACTAATCAATCTTTGAATATGAGACAGAAACTTAACTCCCGAAAAGTCAGCTGTTCTCATAATATCCCGCATCTCTCCACACCACCCCCCCTCCACCTCTCCCCTCCCCATCCTCCCCTCAACCGCTCTCCCCTATCACTCTCTCTCAGAAATGCTGATGGGTTCACTCCCCCTCCTCCCCCTCTTAGAACCCGGAACGACCGCAATGTCTTCTCAAGGCTCACCAGCAACCAGAGTCAGGGCTCCGCACTGGACAAGTAAGTACACACACACACACACACACACACACACACACACAGACAGACAGACAGACAGACAGACAGACAGACAGACAGACAGACAGACAGACAGACACTGTAACCTTGAAAAACCTTCAAAACTCTTTGTTTTCCCAGCCAATCATCTTCCTCATCTGATCAATCTGATCTTTACTTCCCGTCTGGTTCTTTCATTGTTCTCCTCCCGAGTTGTCCTGTGGTTCTTTCATTGTTCTCCTGCTGAGTTGTTCTATGGTTCTTTCATCATTCTCCTCCTGAGTTGTCCTGTGGTTCTTTCATTGTTCTCCTGAGTTGTTCTATGGTTCTTTCATTGTTCTCCTGAGTTGTTCTATGGTTATTTCATTGTTCTCCTCCTGAGTTGTTCTATGGTTCTTTCATTGTTCTCCTCCTGAGTTGTCCTGTGGTTCTTTCATCATTCTCCTGCTGAGTTGTTCTATGGTTCTTTCATTGTTCTCCTCCTGAGTTGTTCTATGGTTCTTTCATCGTTCTCCTGCTGAGTTGTTCTATGGTTCTTTCATCGTTCTCCTGCTGAGTTGTTCTATGGTTCTTTCATTGTTCTCTTCCTGAGTTGTCCTGTGGTTCTTTCATTGTTCTCCTCCTGAGTTGTCCTGTGGTTCTTTCATTGTTCTCCTCCTGAGTTGTCCTGTGGTTCTTTCATTGTTCTCCTCCTGAGTTGTCCTGTGGTTCTTTCATTGTTCTCCTCCTGAGTTGTCCTGTGGTTCTTTCATTGTTCTCCTGAGTTGTTCTATTGTTGTATGGATTGAGATTAAGATCAGGGTCTCATTTCCCTGGAATTGACAGCCATTCACATCCATCCTAGGATGGACAGTCTAGCTGCAGGTTTCTAGGTGATATTCTCTAATAGAGGTCCTGCTGCCAGACAGATAGACGTGAACAATCTGGCTCTGATCTTAATGGAACTTATTAATAATGGAAAATATACTTTCAGCTAATAGAAGATATTTTAAAATCAGTTCAGCTGATGAACAGGAAGTCCCTGTGTCCTCTTGTGTTTATTTCTCTACGTAAAATCATTGTGTCCTCTTGTGTTTATTTCTCTACGAACAGGAAGTCCCTGTGTCCTCTTGTGTTCATTCCTCTTCTTAAACACTCAGAACAGGAAGTCCCTGTGTCCTCTTGTGTTCATTCCTCTTCTTAAACACTCAGAACAGGAAGTCCCTGTGTCCTCTTGTGTTCATTTCCTCTTCTTAAACACTCAGAACAGGAAGTCCCTGTGTCCTCTTGTGTTTATTTCATTCCCTCCTCTTCTCTAAAACACTCAGAACAGGAAGTCCCTGTGTCCTCTTGTGTTTATTTCTCTTCGTAAACACTCAGAACAGGAAGTCCCTGTGTCCTCTTGTGTTCATTCCTCTTCTTAAACACTCAGAACAGGAAGTCCCTGTGTCCTCTTGTGTTCAGAACAGGAAGTCCTGTGTCCTCTTGTGTTTATTTCTTCTTAAACACTCAGAACAGGAAGTCCCTGTGTCCTCTTGTGTTTATTTCTCTACGTAAACACTCAGAACAGGAAGTCCCTGTGTCCTCTTGTGTTTATTTCTCTACGTAAACACTCAGAACAGGAAGTCCCTGTGTCCTCTTGTGTTTATTTCTCTACGTAAACACTCAGAACAGGAAGTCCCTGTGTCCTCTTGTGTTTATTTCTCTACGTAAACACTCAGAACAGGAAGTCCCTGTGTCCTCTTGTGTTTATTTCTCTACGTAAACACTCAGAACAGGAAGTCCCTGTGTCCTCTTGTGTTTATTTCTCTACGTAAACACTCAGAACAGGAAGTCCCTGTGTCCTCTTGTGTTTATTTCTCTACGTAAACACTCAAATTTCTCACTCAGAACAGGAAGTCCCTGTGTCCTCTTGTGTTTATTTCTCTACGTAAACACTCAGAACAGGAAGTCCCTGTGTCCTCTTGTGTTTATTTCTCTACGTAAACACTCAGAACAGGAAGTCCCTGTGTCCTCTTGTGTTTATTTCTCTGTGTCCTCTTGTGTTTATTTCTCTACGTAAACACTCAGAACAGGAAGTCCCTGTGTCCTCTTGTGTTTATTTCTCTACGTAAACACTCAGAACAGGAAGTCCCTGTGTCCTCTTGTGTTTATTTCTCTATTTCCTCTTGTGTTTATTTCTCGTAAACACTCAGAACAGGAAGTCCCTGTGTCCTCTTGTGTTTATTTCTCTACGTAAACACTCAGAACAGGAAGTCCCTGTGTCCTCTTGTGTTTATTTCTCTTCGTAAACACTCAGAACAGGAAGTCCCTGTGTCCTCTTGTGTTTATTTCTCTACGTAAACACTCAGAACAGGAAGTCCCTGTGTCCTCTTGTGTTCATTCCTCTTCTTAAACACTCAGAACAGGAAGTCCCTGTGTCCTCTTGTGTTTATTTCTCTACGTAAACACTCAGAACAGGAAGTCCCTGTGTCCTCTTGTGTTTATTTCTCTACGTAAACACTCAGAACAGGAAGTCCCTGTGTCCTCTTGTGTTTATTTCTCTACGTAAACACTCAGAACAGGAAGTCCCTGTGTCCTCTTGTGTTTATTTCTCTACGTAAACACTCAGAACAGGAAGTCCCTGTGTCCTCTTGTGTTCATTCTCTTCTTAAACACTCAGAACAGGAAGTCCCTGTGTCCTCTTGTGTTCATTCCTCTTCTTAAACACTCAGAACAGGAAGTCCCTGTGTCCTCTTGTGTTCATTCCTCTTCTTAAACACTCAGAACAGGAAGTCCCTGTGTCCTCTTGTGTTTATTTCTCTACGTAAACACTCAGAACAGGAAGTCCCTGTGTCCTCTTGTGTTTATTTCTCTACGTAAACACTCAGAACAGGAAGTCCCTGTGTCCTCTTGTGTTTATTTCTCTACGTAAACACTCAGAACAGGAAGTCCCTGTGTCCTCTTGTGTTCATTCCTCTTCTTAAACACTCAGAACAGGAAGTCCCTGTGTCCTCTTGTGTTCATTCCTCTTCTTAAACACTCAGAACAGGAAGTCCCTGTGTCCTCTTGTGTTTATTTCTCTACGTAAACACTCAGAACAGGAAGTCCCTGTGTCCTCTTGTGTTTATTTCTCTACGTAAACACTCAGAACAGGAAGTCCCTGTGTCCTCTTGTGTTTATTTCTCTACGTAAACACTCAGAACAGGAAGTCCCTGTGTCCTCTTGTGTTTATTTCTCTTCTTAAACACTCAGAACAGGAAGTCCCTGTGTCCTCTTGTGTTTATTTCTCTACGTAAACACTCAGAACAGGAAGTCCCTGTGTCCTCTTGTGTTCATTCCTCTTCTTAAACACTCAGAACAGGAAGTCCCTGTGTCCTCTTGTGTTTATTTCTCTACGTAAACACTCAGAACAGGAAGTCCCTGTGTCCTCTTGTGTTTATTTCTCTACGTAAACACTCAGAACAGGAAGTCCCTGTGTCCTCTTGTGTTTATTTCTCTACGTAAACACTCAGAACAGGAAGTCCCTGTGTCCTCTTGTGTTTATTTCTCTACGTAAACACTCAGAACAGGAAGTCCCTGTGTCCTCTTGTGTTCATTCCTCTTCTTAAACACTCAGAACAGGAAGTCCCTGTGTCCTCTTGTGTTCATTCCTCTTCTTAAACACTCAGAACAGGAAGTCCCTGTGTCCTCTTGTGTTCATTCCTCTTCTTAAACACTCAGAACAGGAAGTCCCTGTGTCCTCTTGTGTTTATTTCATTCCAGGAAGTCCCTGTGTCCTCTTGTGTTTAAAACACTCAGAACAGGAAGTCCCTGTGTCCTCTTGTGTTCATTTCTCTTCTTAAACACTCAGAACAGGAAGTCCCTGTGTCCTCTTGTGTTCATTCCTCTTCTTAAACACTCAGAACAGGAAGTCCCTGTGTCCTCTTGTGTTCATTCCTCTTCTTAAACACTCAGAACAGGAAGTCCCTGTGTCCTCTTGTGTTCATTCCTCTTCTTAAAAGATTCTAGTTCTCAGCTCTGGAAATGGCAGCAGTTAATTGTCAGCCTCTCTAAATGGTCTGTAGTTTCTAATCCTTATTAATCCTGATTGGCTGTGGCCTTTTTTTTGACTCCTGATTGGTGTAGGAAGTGGTGGTTAGGAAGTGTGTGTGTGTGTGTGTGTGTGTGTGTGTGTGTGTGTGTGTGTGTGTGTGTGTGTGTGTGTGTGTGTGTGTGTGTGTGTGTGTGTGTGTGTGTGTGTGTGTGTGTGTGTGTGTGTACTAGGCTAGGGATGCCTGATCTTGCCTCTGGATTCTCATTATGTAAAGGTAGGTAATTGAGCTCAGAGGAACTGGCTTCCTCTTTGGGGATGGTGTCATTGGCAGCCATTGAGTTGAGGATGGTGGCTGGGTTAGTGGAATATATAGTTTTGGGGGGGTATTTCAGAAATGTGTTTCATTACATGTTAATTGTTATATGGGTTTATCTTATGAGGTTTAATGACAGGTCTTTTTTATATATACGTTATGTCGTTTTACATGGTTTTCACATCAACATTGTTTTTGGAACACGTTTACATCCATCTGTGAGCTTTGAATCAATCCATGTTACTGTTTCTCTGTGTGTGTGTGTGTCTGTCTTCACTTTGCTTTGGTGCATTCTCAGTTCAAAGTCTTGGGCTCTAGCCTTCATCATAAGAATACATTTTATCAAAGTGTTTTACACGTTTCATATTTCTTTGTCTTGAACAAACTGGAAAGAAAATGTTTTCTGGGACTTTTCCAGTTTGAGAAACTGACACTGAAAAGAAGACTCAGACTGCTGCTCTGCGCAAACATACACTCCTGTCCTCCCCCCTCAAACATACACTCCTGGAGGGGGGAGGACAGGAGTGTATGTTTGAGGGGGGAGGACAGGAGTATATGTTGGAGGGGGGAGGACAGAGGGGGGAGGACAGGAGTGTATGTTGGAGGGGGAGGACAGGAGTGTATGTTTGAGGGGGAGGACAGGAGTGTATGTTGGAGGGGTATGTTGGAGGACAGGAGTGTATGTTGGAGGGGGACAGAGGGGAGGACAGGAGTGTATGTTGGAGGGGAAGGACAGAGGGGGGGAGGACAGGAGTGTATGTTTGAGGGGGGACAGAGGACAGGAGTGTATGTTGGAGGGGGGTAGGGAGGGGAGGAGAGTCCTCCCCCTCTGTCCTCCCCTCCAACATACTCTCCTGTCCTCCCCCTCAAACATACACTCCTGTCCTCCTGTCCTCCCCCTCCAACATACACTCCTGTCCTCCCCCTCCAACATACACTCCTGTCCTCCCCTCCAACATACACTCCTGTCCTCCCCCCTCCAACATACACTCCTGTCCTCCCCCTCCAACATACACTCCTGTCCTCCCCCTCCAACATACACTCCTGTCCTCCCCCTCTCCAACATACACTCCTGTCCTCCCCCTCCAACATACACTCCTGTCCTCCCCCTCCAACATACACTCCTGTCCTCCCCCTCCAACATACACTCCTGTCCTCCCCCTCCAACATACACTCCTGTCCTCCCCCTCCAACATACACTCCTGTCCTCCCCCTCCAACATACACTCCTGTCCTCCCCCTCCAACATACACTCCTGTCCTCC
The DNA here is from genome assembly GCF_018296145.1 of Oncorhynchus tshawytscha. NCBI lineage: Eukaryota > Metazoa > Chordata > Actinopteri > Salmoniformes > Salmonidae > Oncorhynchus > Oncorhynchus tshawytscha. The sequence goes on along the minus strand of NC_056430.1, from coordinate 11,742,394 downwards.
CCCCAACTGTCCTCCCCCCTCCAACATACACTTCTGTCCTCCCCCTCCAACATACACTTCTGTCCTCCCCCTCTGTCCTCCCCCTCCAACATACACTCCTGTCCTCCCCCTCCAACATACACTCCTGTCCTCCCCCTCCAACATACACTCCTGTCCTCCCCCTCCATCATACACTCCTGTCCTCCCCCTCTCCACCCCTCCAACATACACTTCTGTCCTCCCCCTCCAACATACACTTCTGTCCTCCCCCTCCAACATATACTTCTGTCCTCCCCCTCTGTCCAACATACACTTCTGTCCTCCCCCTCCAACATACACTCCTGTCCTCCCCCTCTGTCCTCCCCCTCCAACATACACTTCTGTCCTCCCCCTCCAACATATACTCCTGTCCTCCCCCTCTGTCCTCCCCCTCCAACATACACTTCTGTCCTCCCCCTCCAACATACACTTCTGTCCTCCCCCTCCAACATACACTTCTGTCCTCCCCCAACATACACTTCTGTCCCCCCCCTCCAACATATACTCCTGTCCTCCCCCTCTGTCCTCCCCCTCAACATACACTCCTGTCCTCCCCCTCTGTCCTCCCCCTCAAACATACACTCCTGTCCTCCCCCTCAAACATACACTCCTGTCCTCCACCAGTTGACAAGCTAAAAATCTGTTGTTCTGCCCCTGAGCAAGGGAGTTAACCCACTGTTCCCCGGGTGCCGGGGATTAAGGCAGCCCCCCGCACCTCTGATTCAGAGGGGTTGGGTTAAATGTGGAAGAAACATTTCAGCTGAACAACTGACTAGGTATCCCCCTTTTCCTTTCCTACCTCCCAAAACAACAACATCCCTATGGGCTTGGTACAAAACATCCAGAACATTTACAGTAGCAGTTTCTACAAAAACAGCTCAAGATTCCCAGGGAAAAGTAACAACAGGTTCTGAATACTAGATATTTAGCCAGAGCCAAATATTGTCTGGTTTCATATGCACATTACACCCATAAGTCAGTATACTGGGCATTAATAAACATGCTCCCATCAACCTCATACGGTATTAAAAAGCAGATACTATGACAGAATTTATAGAGGTGATATTGTTCCGCTGTCTTCTAACAGCTTTGCTCCCTACAGAAATCTGAATTTACAACTGGCATTACAATGACTGCTGAGCAATCAAATATTTATAGGATGTGCCAAATGGCATCCTATTCCCTTAATTAACAGTGCCACACTTTTCACACACTTGCCAGTGTTTTCCCTACTTACAACTCAGGGTATAGGCGGTACACCGGAGCAGATCTTTCCCACAGAGACAGTTAACTAAGAGTGGGTGGGTTCTCCTGTGGTGTCCAGTCTGATTGACAACCCTGTCCTCCAATGAACTGCTTTCTCCCTGCTGATAACCCAAATCCCTCTCCCTGCCCTTCCTCTTCCTTTACTTCCTGGTTCCTGGGAAACCCCACCCCCAATCCCAGTAAGCCTCCCTCTTTAAGAGTACTTCTGTTTTATCCCTTACTGTACTGTAGGTATTCCTTCCTTTAACCCAGAGCCAAACCCCTAAACTTGATGGATAACCGTACCTCCCCTAATCTTAAACCTGACCCGGTCATTGGCTAGTCTGAGTGGCAGATGTTGTTTCTGCTGTCTTGTCACAGGCTGGAACAAACTGTCACACAGGCTAGCCATCCCCTATTCCCTATCCCTGAACCTAAACCTAACCCTACCAGTATAACCCTTTCTCCTCTAGCCATAGCGCTCAATATGCTCCTAACTTCCTCTCTTCTCCTCTCCTCTCCTCTCCTAACCCTGCTTCTCTTCTCTCCTCTCCTCCCCTAACCGTGCTTCTCTCCTCTTCTAACCCTGCTTCTCTTCTCTCCTAACCCTGCTCCTCTCTTCTTCTCTCCTAACCCTGCTCCTCTCTTCTTCTCTCCTAACCCTGCTCCTGTCTTCTTCTCTCCTAACCCTGCTTCTCTCCTCTCCTCTCCTCTCCTAACCCTGCTCCTGTCTTCTTCTCTCCTAACCCTGCTCCTCTCTTCTTCTCTCCTAACCCTGCTTCTCTCCTCTCCTAACCCTGATCCTTTCCTCTCCTAACCCTGATCCTCTCTTCCCCTCTCCTACCCCTGCCTCTCTCCTCTCCCAACTCTGCTCCTCTCCTCTCCTCTCCTAACCATGCTCCTCTCCTAACTCTGCTCCTCTCGTCTCCTAACCCTGCTCCTCTCTTCTACTCTCCTAACCCTGCTCCTCCCTTCTCCTCTCCTAACCCTGCTCCTCCCTTCTCCTCTCCCAACCCTGCTCTCTCTTCTCCTCTCCTAACCCTGCTCCTCTCTTCTCTCTCCTAACCCTGCTCCTCCCTTCTCTCTCCTAACCCTGCTCCTCTCTTCTCCTCTCCTAACCCTGCTCCTCTCTTCTCCTCTCCTAACCCTGCTCCTCTCTTCTTCTCTCCTAACCCTGCTTCCTCCTCTCTACTCTCCTAACCCTGATCCTTTCCTCTCCTAACCCTGATCCTCTCTTCCCCTCTCCTAACCCTGCCTCCTCTCTCCCAACTCTGCTCCTCTCCTCTCCTAACCATGCTCCTCTCTTCTGCTCTCTCTAACCCTGCTCCTCTCTTCTACTCTCCTAACCCTGCTCCTCCTTCTCCTCTCCCAACCCTGCTCCTCCCTTCTCCTCTCCCAACCCTGCTCCTCTCTTCTCCTCTCCTAACCCTGCTCCTCTCTTCTACTCTCCTAACCCTGCTCCTCCCTTCTCCTCTCCTAACCCTGCTCCTCTCTTCTCCTCTCCTAACCCTGCTCCTCTCTTCTCCTCTCCTAACCCTGCTCCTCTCTTCTACTCTCCTAACCCTGCTCCTCTCTTCTACTCTCCTAACCCTGCTCCTCTCTTCTACTCTCTTAACCCTGATACTCTCTTCTCCTCTCCTAACCCTGCTCCTTTCCTCTCCTCTCCTAACCTTGCTCCTCTCTTCTCCTCTCCTAACCCTGCTCCTCTCTTCTAACCCTGCTCCTCTCCTGTTCTGATACTCCTTATCCTCTCCTAACCCTGCTCCTTTCCTCTCTCTCCTAACCTTGCTCCTGCTCCTCTCCTCTCCTAACCCTGCCCCTCTCTCTCTCCTAACCATGCTCCTCTCCTAACCCTGCTCCTCTCCTAACCCTGCTCCTCTCCTAACCCTGCTCCTCCTCTCCTAACCCTGCTCCTCTCCTAACCCTGCTCCTCTCCTAACCCTGCTCCTCTCTGCTCCTCTCCTAACCCTGCTCCTCTCCTAACCCTGCTCCTCTCCTAACCCTGCTCCTCTCCTCTTCTGCTCCTGCTCCTCCCTGCTCCTCTCCTGTTCTGCTCCTCTCCCAACCCTAACCCTGCTCCTCTCCTCTTCCTGCTCCTCTCCTAACCCTGCTCCTCTCCTAACCCTGCTCCTCTCCTGTTCTGCTCCTCTTTCTCCCTGCTCCTCTCTTCCTAACCCTGCTCCTCCCTGATACTCTCTTCTCCTCTAACCCTGCTCCTTTCCTTTCCTCCTCTCCTGTTTTCCTCTCCTAACCCTCCCTAACACTGCTCCTCTCCTAACCCTGCTCCTCTCCTCTTCTGCTCCTCTCCTAACCCTGCTCCTCTCCTGTTCTGCTCCTCTCCTAACCCTGCTCCTCTCTTCTGCTCCTCTCCTAACCCTGCCTCCTCTCTCCTAACCCTGCTCCTCTCTCTTCTGCTCCTCTCCTAACCCTGCTCCTCTCCTAACCCTGCTCCTCTCCTGTTCTGCTCCTCTCCTAACCCTGCTCCTCTCTAGCCCTGCTCCTCTCCTAACCCTGCTCCTCTCCTAGCCCTGCTCCTCTCCTGTTCTGCTCCTCTCCTAACCCTGCTCCTCTCCTAACCCTGCTCCTCTCCTCTTTTTCTGCTCCTCTCCTAACCCTGCTCCTCTCCTCTTCTGCTCCTCTCCTAACCCTGCTCCTCTCCTGTTCTGTCTTCTCCTAACCCTGCTCCTCTCCTCTGAGGTTCTCAGGTAGAGATATCTATCTGTCCTCTCCAACCCTGCTCCTCTCTTGTTCTGCTCCTCTCCTAACCCTGATTGGCCTCCTCTTCTGCTGGCCTCTCCTCCCTGCTCCTCTCCTGGCTGGGCAGACCCTGTCAACCCTGTGGAGCATGATTTAACCCAGCTCCTCCTATTCTGTCCCCCCCTGCCCTCTCCTCCTGCTCCTCTCCACCAGTGTGGTGTTCTGCTCCTGTCCCTCCCCTCTCTCTGCTCATCTGAACCCTGCTCCTCTCCTAACCCTGCTTTCTGTCTGGAAGCTTTGGGCCCTGCTCCTCTCCTAACCCTGAATCCTCTCCTAAGGCTCCTCTCCTGTTCTGATTCACCCTGCTCCTCTCCTAACCCTGACTTCCTGGATAGCATAAATATAAAGTATTGACTTCTGCACCTCTCCTAACCCTGCTCCTCTGGTTCTGCTCCTCTCAACCCTTGTGACTCCCTCTTCTAGACAATAAACCCTGCACCTCTGCCTGGACATATCAATCAATCATATAACCCTGCTTAGAACCCTGTTTTTCTGCGCCTTAACCCTGCTTTTGAAATTGCTCCTCTCCTAACCCTGCTCCTAAAACCCTGAACCCTGTACCAACATGAATTTTTTCCTGTTCTGCTCCTCTCCTAACCCTTTTCCTAACCCTGCTCCTCTCCTCTTCTGCTCCTCTCCTAACCCAGCTCCTCTCCTATTCTGCTCCTCTCCTAACCCTGCTCCTCTCCTGTTCTGTCTTCAGGTCAGATGACAGCGACTCCTCTCACTCTGAGGTTCTCAGGTAGAGATATCTATCTGTCCCTGCAATTCTGTCTCTCCTCTTGCCTGATTGGCCAGTCACTCGGCTGGCCCCTCCTCCTTTCCCGGGCTGGGCAGAGTCAATGTGGAGCATGATTTAGCCTCATTGGTCCCCCCTCACCCTCCTCCAATCCCCTTCCACCAGTGTGGTGTGCAGTGTCCCTCCCCCCTACTCATGGCATCTGAACTAATCTTTCTGTCTGGAGAGCTTTGGGTGAGGTATTCAATGAATTCAAGCTAAGGCTACTGTGAGATTCACAAATGACTTAGTGGATAGCATAAATATAAAGTATTGACAGCACACACATAGGCATTGGTAATGCTCACAAGCATTGTGACTCCCTTTCCTAGACAATAAAGAATCACATTTCTGCCTGGACATATCAATCAATCATATAACCCTATTAGAAGGTTTTAAATTAGACATTTTGAAATTGCCCTAAAACAGAAGGCTGTACCAACATGAATTTTTTTAATTTTTTTATTCCACCTTTATTTAACCAGGTAGGCTAGTTGAGAACAAGTTCTCATTTGCAACTGCGACCTGGCCAAGATAAAGCATAGCAGTGTGAGCAGACAACACAGAGTTACACATGGAATAAACAATTAACAAGTCAATAACACAGTAGAAAACAAAGGGGGAGTCTATATACAATGTGTGCAAAAGGCATGAGGAGGTAGGCGAATAATTACAATTTTGCAGATTAACACTGGAGTGATAAATGTGTGAGTGATAAATGATCAGATGGTCATGTACAGGTAGAGATATTGGTGTGCAAAAGAGCAGAAAAGTAAAATAGTAAATAATAATTAAAAACTATTTTGGTAGTGTTCTATTGGATATGTTAAGTGATTATTTGTTACCCGGCTGCCCTGAGCAGCACAGCTATTTCAACCTGTATGTCTCCAAACAGTAATAGGACAAGTAGATAGAGAGGGAGAGAGAAAGAAACAGGCATGTGGTTATCTAGAGCAACACAAACCCTCTCTAGGCCTTACGAAGCTGAATGTACGGTAGCTGCCAACTCTCTCTCTCGCTCTCTCCTCTCTGTCTGTCACTCTCTCTCTCTCTGTCTCTCTCTCTCCTCTCTGTCTGTCTGTCTCTCTCCTCTCTCTGTCTGTCTCTCTCCCCTCTCTCTGTTTGTCTCTCTCCCCTCTCTCTGTCTGTCTCTCTCCTCTCTCTGTTTCTCTCTCCCCTCTCTCTGAATGTCTCTCTCCCCTTTCTCTGTCTGTCTCTCTCCTCTGTTTGTCTCTCTCCCCTTTCTCTGTCTGTCTCTCTCCTCTCTCTGTCTGTCTCTCTCCCCTCTCTCTGTCTGTCTCTCTCCTCTCTCTGTTTCTCTCTCCCCTCTCTCTGAATGTCTCTCTCCCCTTTCTCTGTCTGTCTCTCTCCTCTCTCTGTCTGTCTCTCTCCCCTCTCTCTCTGTCTGTCTCTCTCCTCTCTCTGTCTGTCTCTCTCCTCTCTCTGTCTGTCTCTCTCCCCTTTCTCTGTTTCTCTCTCCCCTCTCTCTGTTTGTCTCTCTCTTTCTCTGTCTGTCTCTCTCCTCTCTCTGTCTGTCTTCTCCCCTCTCTCTGTCTGTCTCTCTCCTCTCTCTGTTTCTCTCTCCCCTCTCTCTGAATGTCTCTCTCCCCTTTCTCTGTCTGTCTCTCTCCTCTCTCTGTCTGTCTCTCTCCCCTCTCTCTGTCTGTCTCTCTCTGTCTAATCTAATAGACATAGAGGTGCAGCCGTATATCTGTTGTTTGCGTCCTATTTATACTGTATTATTATAGACAACTGTATTATTATAGATAACTGTTATAGATAACTGTATTATTATAGATAACTGTATTATTATAGATAACTGTTATAGATAACTGTATTATTATAGATAACTGTTATAGATAACTGTATTATTATAGATAACTGTATTATTATAGACAACTGTATTATTATAGATAACTGTTATAGATAACTGTATTATTATAGATAACTGTGTTATTATAGACATCTGTATTATTATAGACAACTGTTATAGATAACTGTATTATTATACACAACTGTTATAGATAACTGTATTATTATAGATAACTGTATTATTATAGATAACTGTATTATTATAGATAACTGTTATAGATAACTGTATTATTATAGATAACTGTATTATTATAGATAACTGTTATAGATAACTGTATTATTATAGACAACTGTATTATTATAGATAACTGTATTTTAGATAACTGTATTATTATAGATAACTGTTATAGATAACTGTATTATTATAGATAACTGTATTATTATAGATAACTGTTATAGATAACTGTATTATTATAGATAACTGTTATAGATAACTGTATTATTATAGATAACTGTTATAGATAACTGTATTATTATAGATAACTGTTATAGATAACTGTATTATTATAGATAACTGTTATAGATAACTGTATTATTATAGATAACTGTATTATTATAGATAACTGTATTTTTATAGATAACTGTATTTTTATAGAGAACTGTTATAGATAACTGTATTATTATAGATAACTGTATTATTATAGATAACTGTTATAGATAACTGTATTATTATAGATAACTGTTATAGATAACTGTATTATTATAGATAACTGTTATAGATAACTGTATTATTATAGATAACTGTATTATTATAGATAACTGTTATAGATAACTGTATTATTATAGACAACTGTATTATTATAGATAACTGTATTATTATAGATAACTGTTATAGATAACTGTATTATTATAGATAACTGTATTATTATAGATAACTGTTATAGATAACTGTATTATTATAGATAACTGTATTATTATAGATAACTGTTATAGATAACTGTATTATTATAGACAACTGTATTATTATAGATAACTGTTATAGACAACTGTATTATTATAGATAACTGTATTATTATAGATAACTGTATTTTAGATAACTGTATTATTATAGATAACTGTTATAGATAACTGTATTATTATAGATAACTGTTATAGACAACTGTATTATTATAGATAACTGTATTATTATAGATAACTGTATTTTAGATAACTGTATTATTATAGATAACTGTTATAGATAACTGTATTATTATAGATAACTGTGTTATTATAGACATCTGTATTATTATAGACAACTGTTATAGATAACTGTATTATTATAGATAACTGTTATAGATAACTGTATTATTATAGATAACTGTTATAGATAACTGTATTATTATAGATAACTGTATTATTATAGATAACTGTTATAGATAACTGTATTATTATAGATAACTGTTATAGATAACTGTATTATTATAGATAACTGTATTATTATAGATAACTGTATTATTATAGACATCTGTATTATTATAGACATCTGTATTATTATAGATAACTGTTATAGACAACTGTATTATTATAGATAACTGTTATAGATAACTGTATTATTATAGATAACTGTTATAGACAACTGTATTATTATAGATAACTGTATTATTATAGATAACTGTATTATTATAGATAACTGTATTATTATAGATAACTGTATTATTATAGATAACTGTATTATAGGTATCTGTATGATTTAACACTGTATTATTATAGAAAGGTATATAGGGTAGCCTGGTGGTGGCAGGGTAGCCTGGTGGTGGCAGGGTAGCCTGGTGGTGGCAGGGTAGCCTGGTGGTTATAGGGTAGCCTGGTGGTGGCAGGGTAGCCTGGTGGTGGCAGGGTTAGCCTAGTGGTGGCAGGGTAGCCTGGTGGTGGCAGGTAGCCTGGTGGTGGCAGGGTAGCCTTAGTGGTGGCAGGGTAGCCTGGTGGTGGCAGGGTAGCCTGGTGGTGGCAGGGTAGCCTGGTGGTGGCAGGGTAGCCTGGTGGTGGCAGGGTAGCCTGGTGGTGGCAGGGTAGCCTGGTGGTGGCAGGGTAGCCTGGTGGTGGCAGGGTAGCCTGGTGGTGGCAGGGTAGCCTGGTGGTGGCAGGGTAGCCTGGTGGTGGCAGGGTAGCCTGGTGGTGGCAGGGTAGCCTGGTGGTGGCAGGGTAGCCTGGTGGTGGCAGGGTAGCCTGGTGGTGGCAGGGTAGCCTGGTGGTGGCAGGGTAGCCTGGTGGTGGCAGGGTAGCCTGGTGGTGGCAGGGTAGCCTGGTGGTGGCAGGGTAGCCTGGTGGTGGCAGGGTAGCCTGGTGGTTAGAGTGTTGGACTAGTAACCAGAAGGTTGCAAGTTCAAATCCCCGAGCTGACAAGGTACAAATCTGTCGTTCTGCCCCTGAACATGCAGTTAACTCACTGTTCCTAGGCTGTCATTGAAAATAAGAATTGGTTCTTAACTGACTTGCCTAGTTAAATAAAGGTAATAAAAATAAAATTAGGTAGGTATCTAATTTACAAATAAAATATATATATATATTTTCTTTAGGAATGTAGTGAAATAAAAGTAAAAGTTGTCAAAAATATCAATATTACAGTAATGTACAGATACCCCAAAAACTACTTAAGTAGTACTTTAAAGTACTTTTACTGTAATACTTTATAGAGTACTTCAGTAGTACTTTAGAGTACTTTTACTGAAGTACTTTCCACCACTGCTCCCAGCAATAAGATGAATTCAGAAGACACCCCTCCCTTCCACACCCTCTTATCCATAAACCACATGTGCCCAATTCCAAACCGACAGGGAATATTTGGAATTAGGCCGATATACTAGCCCTGTCACACCTTACCTCCATCCTGTGTGACCAGACAAAGGCATGGTTCCAATCCAACCACTCATTCAGTCCTTTTGGATTAGAACTGGGCCCTAGGCCACAGACAAAGGAGATGGGGAGGGGGTTTGGAACTGGGCCCTAGGCCACAGACAGAGGAGATGGGGAGGGGGTTTGGAACTGGGCCCTAGGCCACAGAACGAGGGGGTGAGATGTGACAGTCCCCCCCCACACACACACTCACTCACCCATCTGTCCCAGAAGCCTCTGCTTCGAACCAAACTCTGAACTGAGATTGGCTCAGGAGGGGCGAGGGCCACAAATAAGCTCACTCTTGATTGCTGGAGATGCTGCATGTAGATATGATGTCACAGGATGTTGTGGTGTTGTTGTTGTGTTTGCGTTGGCTGCTGCCGGCTGTTGTTGAGTTGTGCTTCTTATCTTCGATGCAGTGAACCCCCGCTGTTCTCCATCATCATTTGAATGAAACTGCACCGTGTTCCTATATAACTGGTATTCTTTTTGATTTGTGTTGTTACTGCTTTAGCTGACATGCATGCAGCTTCTCTTTTCCTGTTGTTCTGCGTGTGTGGCTGAGGCTGCTCTGGCAGTCATGACCTGCTGTTCACCTGCTTTTAAAGCACCAAGCATGTCACTACATAGAGAGGGAGGGGAAGTGATATGTGACTCGGGGAAGAGGACAAGTGTGTGTGTGTGTGTCTGGGGAAGGGGGGGGGGTCCAGGGAGACTCATCTGTCCCAGTTTTGTCTTTAATGACTGGTCCCTATTCCCCACACACAAAGGAGGAAGGGAAGGAGCAAAAGAGGGAGAGGAGAGGTTCGTTATTTCTGTGGAGTAGAGATGGCTGCTTCCACTGCCAGCCAGGAGATGGATGGTTTTAGGTCAGGCTCTCTAATTGGGCTTCCAAAAAAAGAGAGGGATGGAGAGGAAGGGATGGAGAGAGAGAAGGAGAGGAATGGATGGAGAGAGAGAGAGAAGGAGAGGACGGGATGGATGGAGAGAGAGAAGGAGAGGAAGGGATGGAGAGAGAGAAGGAGAGGAATGGATGGAGAGAGAGAACGAGAGGAAGGGATGGAGAGAAGGAGAGGAAGGGATGAGAGAGAAGGAGAGGAATGGATGGAGAGAGAGAAGGAGAGGAAGGGATGGAGAGAGAGAAGGAGAGGAAGGAAGTGAGAAGTTACATGTCTTTATCCCCAGCAAGGGGCATGGTAGAGCTGTGCTCTTTAACCTATTGTGTTGTAGTGTGTCGTGTGTGTTTTTAGATGTTTTGTATCTGTGTGGGTTCAGTGGTCTGTGTGTGTATTGTGTTCTAGTGTGTGTGTATTGTATTCTTTGTGTGTTTTTAGATGTTTTGTATCTGTGTGGGGTCATTGGTCTGTTTGTTGTGTGTGTGTGTGTTTAACAGTGTGTCTCCAACAGGGGTGTAATCAGTCCCACGGGGGGTGTGAAGGGAGGGCGGACTGCGCCCCTCCAGTGTTCTGCCGTGGCAGAGGGACACTCTAAACCTGTCCTCTGTGTGGACGCTACAGATGAACTGCTCTTTACGGGATCTAAGGGTACGTCAACGTTGCCACGACAACACCAACGCTGTCCTCCCAGCTGGGGTCAGGAGTTTCTTGCCATGAAAACCTCTGGGACGTACTGTACTTTTTAAAGAGGACATTTGTTGTTCATCATACAAACAAATAATAGATATCAGAGGAGGCTGGTGGAAGGAGCAATAGGAAGACTGGTGGAAGAAGATATAGGAGGACAGGCTCATTGTAATGGCTGGATTGGATTGACAGAATGGAGTCAAACATGTGGTTTCCATGCATTTGATTTATTCCATACCATTCCATTGACTCCATTCCAGCCATTACACTGAGCCTGTCCTCCTATATCTTCTTCCACCAGCCTCCTCTGATATCTATTATTTGTCCTCCGATCCATGTACATATAAAAACAGACATTGAATCACAAATCTTTTTTTTTTTTGCCCAATCAATTCATTATCAAGACCTTAATTAGGCTGAAATAAAAACAGGTTCGAAGTTTTAGGTTTGTGTTTTTTTGATCCGTCTCGCCTGGTCTCTCCTCATCAGACCAGACGTGTAAGATGTGGAACCTGGTGACGGGACAGGAGATCGTCACGTTGAAAGGCCATCCCAACAATGTGGTGTCAGTAAAATACTGTTCCTCCTCCTGCCTCGTCTTCTCAGTCTCCACCTCATACATCAAGGTCTGGGACATACGAGACTCCGCCAAGTGTGTCCGCACCCTCACGTGAGTGGCTCTCTGTCTCTCTCCACCAATCACAGCTCACCACGCTAACCCACCAATCAGTCTGTCTCTGTTATAGCCTAATGGAAATGTTGACTGTTAGGAAGGGAGATTATTCAGACAGCTAGACAGGATGTTTTAATGGTAACTTGATATTATTCAGACAGGATGTTTTGATGGTAACATGATATTTTATTTTATTTTTATTTTACCTTTATTTAACTAGGCAAGTCAGTTAAGAACACATTCTTATTTTCAATGACGGCCTAGGAACAGTGGGTTAACTGCCTGTTCAGGGGCAGAACGACAAATTTGTACCTTGTCAGCTCGGGGGTTTACTAGTCCAACGCTCTAACCACTAGGCTACCCTACCAAAGCAACATACAACAAAGTCAATAATGAGCTCGATCTTGATCTCAATGCCCCCCCCACCCCTCTCTCTCTCCAGGTCTTCAGGCCAGGTGATATCGGGGATGCGTGTGCTGGCACCACCACCCGTACCATCACGGTGGCACAGGGTGAATACCAGATGAATCAGATCGCCCTCAACCCCTCTGGCTCTGTCCTCTATGCTGCCGCTGGCAACACTGTACGCACCTGGGACCTCACCAGGTAACAAACACACAGACACACACACATACATACAGACAACACCGTACGCACCTGGGACCTCACCAGGTAACAAACACACAGACACACACACACATACATACAGACAACACCGTACGCACCTGGGACCTCACCAGGTAACAAACACACAGACACACACACACACATACATACAGACAACACCGTACGCACCTGGGACCTCACCAGGTAACAAACACACAGACACACACACACACACATACATACAGACAACACCGTACGCACCTGGGACCTCACCAGGTAACAAACACACAGACACACACACACATACAGACAACACCGTACGCACCTGGGACCTCACCAGGTAACAAACACACAGACACACACACACACACACACACATACAGACAGACAGCACCGTACGCACCTGGGACCTCACCAGGTAACAAACACATAGACACACACACACACACACATACAGACAGACAACACCGTACGCACCTGGGACCTCACCAGGTAACAAACACACAGACACACACACATACAGACACACATTCAGACACACACACACACACACACATACAGACACACATTCAGACAGACACACACACACATACAGACACACATGCAGACACACACACACACACATACACAGACACACACACATACAGACAGACAACACCGTACACACCTGGGACCTCACCAGGTAACAAACACACATTCAGGCACACACACACAACATACACAGACACACACACATACAGACACACACACACACACACACACACACACACACACACACACATACAGACACACACACATGCAGGCACACACACACACACACACATACAGACAGACACATACAGACAGACACACACACATACAGACACACACATACAGACACACACACATACACACACACACACATACAGACACACACACATACAGACACACACACATACAGACACACACTCATACACAGACACACACACATACACAGATACACACACATAGACAGACACACACACATACACAGACACACACACATACAGGCACACACACAGACACATACAGACACACACACATACAGGCACGCACACACACACCTACAGACACACCCACATACAGACACACACACACATACAGACACATACAGACACACACACATACAGACACATACACACATTCAGGCACACACACACATACAGACAAACACACACACACACACACAAATGCACACACACATATACAGACACACACACACATACAGACACACACACACATACAGACACACACACACATACAGACACACATACAGACACATACTTGCATTCTCTTTTGCTCTCTCTGTCTTTCTGTCTGCCTCTCTCTCTCTGTCTACCTCTCTCTCTCTCTCTATCTCTCTCTCTCTCTCTCTCTGTCTACCTCTCTCTCTCTGTCTACCTCTCTCTCTCTGTCTCTCTCTCTGTCTACCTCTTGTTCTCTCTGTCTCTCTGTCTCTCTCTCTCTGTCTACCTCTCGTTCTCTCTGTCTCTCTCTCTCTCTCTCTCAGAATTAGGCGTAATAATGTCTCTCTCTCACCATGTCCCCCCCACTAGGATGACGGCGTTAGGCAAGCTGACAGGGCACATAGGTTCAGTGATGTGTCTGACTGTATGTCAGTCTGTACAGGGCAGAGACCAGGTGGTCACCGGCTCCAAGGACCACTACGTCAAGGTACTACATACTGGGACAGAATCATGTTGATGTCGCACAGCGTTTACAATGTACTTCCCATTCTCATATGAGATAGATTGTTATTGTACCTTAGATAAAAATGTCTGCTCCATCAATCAAGAAACTAGTGTTGAGCAAGAGTGATTCCATCTGTCAGAATACAGTCATGTACAGTATATACCCCTATTAGTGACAATTTCTCTGCTAGTTGTTTCCTCATGTTTCTGACTGCTGTCCTCCTCTCTTCTTGGTAGGTGTTTGATGTGGCAGAGGGCATGCTGGGTAATGTAGGCCCATCCCATAACTTTGAGCCTCCTCACTACGACGGGATCGAGTGTCTGGCCATCCAGGGAGACGTGTTGTTCAGCGCGTCACGAGACAACGGCATCAAGAAGTGGGACCTGGAGCAACAAGAACTCACACAGGTAGAGAGAGAGAGAGTGAGAGTGAGAGCGAGAGAGAGAGAGAGAGAGAGAGAGAGAGAGTCTGTCTGTCACCAGTACCTCTGTGATCCTTTATAGAGAACCTTTAATGTCTAATAATCTTAGTCCTGTCTAATACACATAGTAAACTCCTGTAGAAATGATATCTTTACTCACATTAGATTGTCTATGGGTAGAAGGTTGTGGACAGAAACCCAGTCATCATATCATACTTCTGTGTCTGGGTGTTTCAGTGCTGCTATGTGAGTCACAGGTTTGTTGTTGTTGTCAGATTAGTATCATAGCATGTTGAATGGTGTCCCGTGTGGCTCAGTTGGTACAGCATGGTGCCTGCAACACCAGTGTGGTGGGTTTGATTCCCACAGGAGACCAGGAAAAAGTACAAACATGGATCCACTCCTTACTGTAAGTTGCTCTGGATAAGAGTGAATGTCATATCATATCCAGGCGGTTTATATATCAAGTCAACAACCAGTTGGAAAATTCTATTATCTTCCTAACAGATTATTGTAACGTCTGTGTGTTTCCATGTTCCTGATAAAAGTCCTGTGAATGGTCTAAGGCAATGCATCGCAGTGCTTGAGGCGTCACTACAGACCCGGGTTCGATCCCAGGCTTTGTCACAGTCGGCCGTGATCGTGAGGTGGCGCACTATTAGACCAGTGTCTTCCGGGTTAGGAGAGGGTTTGGCCAGCCCGGATTTCCTTTTCCCATCATGCTCTAGCGACTCCTTGTGGCGGGCCGGGTGCCTGCAAGCTGACTTCGGTCACCAGATGGACCGTGTTTCCTCCGACATATTGGTGTGGCGGGCTTCCGGGTTAAGTGAGCAGTGCAGCTTGGCAGGGTCGTGTTTTGGCAGGGTCGTGTTTCGGAGCTCTTGATTTTCGCCTCTCCCGTGTCAATAGGGGAGTTGCAGCGATGGGACAAGACTGTAACTACCAATTGGATATCACGTAGAAGAAAAAAAATCCACTGAATGAAAACTCTCTCCTCTCCTCCTCTCCTCTCCTTCCTCTCCTCTCCTCTCCTCTCCTCTCCTCTCCTCTCCTCTCCTTTCCTCTCCTTTCTTCTCCTCTCCTCTCCTCTTCTCTCCTCTCCTCTCCTCTCATTTCCTCTCCTCTCTTCTCCTCAGCAAATCCCCAATGCTTGTGTATGTCTTTTTGTTTGCAAAACCTTTATAAATTGTGTTTTTCATCCTTTCCCCCAAAACAAGTATACTAAACAGAAGCTTCTCCTTCCTCTCTCCTGTCTGTCCTCAGCAAATCCCTAATGCCCATAAGGACTGGGTGTGTGCACTGGCCTATGTTCCAGGTCGACCCATGCTGCTGAGTGCATGTCGGGGGGGCATGCTGAAGGTGTGGAACGTTGACAACTTCACCCCTATAGGAGAGGTCAGGGGCCACGAGAGCCCTATCAACGCCATCTGCACCAACTCACGACACATCTTCACCGCTTCCAGGTAACATATTAGTATTACAATAAACAGTCTGTTGTTGTTGATGATGATGTTGTTGATGATGATGTTGTTGTTGATGATGATGATGTTGTTGATGATGATGTTGTTGTTGATGATGATGTTGTTGATGATGATGTTGTTGATGATGTTGTTGTTGATGATGTTGTTGTTGATGATGATGATGTTGTTGATGATGATGTTGATGATGATGTTGTTGATGATGTTGTTGATGATGATGATGTTGATGATGATGTTGTTGATGATGATGTTGATGATGTTGATGATGTTGTTGATGATGATGATGTTGATGATGATGTTGTTGATGATGATGTTGATGATGATGATGTTGATGATGATGTTGTTGATGATGTTGTTGATGATGTTGATGATGATGATGTTGTTGATGATGATGTTGTTGATGATGTTGTTGTTGATGATGATGATGTTGATGATGTTGTTGTTGATGATGTTGTTGTTGATGATGTTGTTGATGATGTTGTTGTTGATGATGTTGTTGATGATGTTGATGATGATGTTGATGATGATGTTGTTGATGATGTTGTTGATGATGATGTTGATGATGATGATGTTGGTGATGATGTTGTTGATGATGTTGTTGTTGATGATGTTGTTGATGATGTTGTTGTTGATGTTGTTGTTGATGATGTTGTTGATGATGTTGTTGTTGATGATGTTGTTGATGATGATGTTGATGATGTTGTTGATGATGATGTTGTTGATGATGATGTTGTTGATGATGTTGTTGTTGATGATGTTGTTGATGATGTTGTTGTTGATGATGTCGTTGATGATGATGTTGTTGATGATGTTGTTGTTGATGATGTTGATGATGTTGATGATGATGTTGTTGATGATGTTGTTGATGATGATGATGTTGTTGTTGATGATGTTGTTGATGATGATGTTGATGATGATGTTGTTGATGATGTTGTTGATTATGATGTTGTTGATGATGTTGTTGATGATGATGATGATGTTGATGATGTTGTTGATGATGTTGTTGTTGATGATGTTGTTGATGATGATGTTGTAGCCAGACTTTCCCCTGAGATTATTTCCAACTACATCCAGGCATGACATTACTACATATGATATAATCATAGGATGGGAATTGTCTTGGATTGTACTTGGATTGTACTTGGATTGTACTTGGCTTGTCTTGGATTTTCTTGAATTGTACTTGGATTGTCTTGGATTGTCTTGGATTGTACTTGGGTTGTCTTGGATTGTACTTGGGTTGTCTTGGATTTTCTTGGATTGTACTTGGATTGTACTTGGATTATCTGGGATAGTCTTGGATGCACAGTACTGCTGTATAAAATCAAGTCAAATATATTGGGAGGGTAAGGTTATACAGTATATGTTGTGCTTGGTCTTTTCTGAGAAGATACTACAATGACAATCCAATGAGAAAATGCTCTTTGTTGTTGTAAAATGCAACACGGTGACTGGTGCATGTTTTTTTTCCCATCTCAACTATAAATGTTTTTGGAATCACTCATCCCCAGACAATTACTGACCAGGCTTTGTAGAATTTAACTGATGCCTGCGACCAGTCCTCTCATCAGCATGTTCAGTATGTTTGTCTGAGTGGCCTGTACTGTATGGAAGACTACTGAGAACTGAGATGGCAACATACTGCTGCTGTGTTTCAGTCAGAGGGTGTGCATGGGCCTGCTTCATACTGTACCTCAAACAGCCTCTGTCCTCCCTGTACCCCCAACAGTCTCTGTCCTCCCTGTACCCCCAAGAGCCTCTGTCCTCCCTGTACCCCAAACATCCTCTGTCCTCCCTGTACCCCCAACATCCTCTGGCCCCCTGTACCCCCAACATCCTCTGTCCTCCCTGTACCCCAAACAGCCTCTGTCCTCCATGTACCCCCAACAGCCTCTGTCCCCCTGTACCCCCAACAGCCTCTGTCCTCCCTGTACCCCCAACAGCCCCTGTCCTCCATGTACCCCCAACAGCCTCTGTCCTCCCTGTACCCCCAACAGCCTCTGTCCTCCCTGTACCCCCAACAGCCTCTGTCCTCCCTGTACCCCAAACAGCCCATGTCCTCCCTGTACCCCCAACAGCCTCTGTCCTCCCTGTACCCCCAACAGCCTCTGTCCTCCCTGTCCCCCCAGCCCATGTCCTCCTGTACCCCCAACAGCCCATGTCCTCCCTGTACCCCCAACAGCCTCTGTCCTCCCTGTACCCCCAACAGCCTCTGTCCTCCCTGTATCCCAAACAGACTCTGTCCTCCCTGTACCCCCAACAGCCTCTGTCCTCCCTGTACCCCAAACAGCCTCTGTCCTCCCTGTACCCCCAACAGCCTCTGTCCTCCCTGTACCCCCAACAGCCTCTGTCCTCCCTGTACCCCGGCCTCTGTCCTCCCTGTACCCCAACAGCCTCTGTCTGTCCTCCCACCCCTGTACCCCAAACAGCCTCTATCCTCCCTGTACCCCAACAGCCTATGTCCTCCCTGTCCCCAAACAGCCTCCCTCCCTGTACCCCCAACAGCCTCTGTCCTCCCTGTACCCCCAAGCAGCCCCCAACAGCCTGTCCTCCCTGTACCCCCAACAGCCTATGTCCTCCCTGTACCCCAATAGCCCATGTCCTCCCTGTACCCCCAACAGCCTATGTCCTCCCTGTACCCCAACAGCCTATGTCCTCCCTGTACCCCCAACAGCCTCTGTCCTCCCTGTACCCCAACAGCCTATGTCCTCCCTGTACCCCCAACAGCCCTGTCCTCCCTGTACCCCAACAGCCTCTATCCTCCCTGTCCCCCAACAGCCTATGTCCTCCCCCCAACAGCCTATGTCCTCCCTGTACCCCCAACAGCCTATGTCCTCCCTGTACCCCCAACAGCCTCTATCCTCCCTGTACCCCCAACAGCCTCTGTCCTCCCTGTACCCCAAACAGCCTCTATCCTCCCTGTAACAGCCCTGTCCCCCTGTAAAACAGCCTCTGTCCACCCCTGTACCCCAAACAGCCTCTGTCCTCCCTGTACCCCAACAGCCTCTGTCCCCCCTGTACCCCAAACAGCCTCTGTCCTCCCTGTACCCCAACAGCCTCCCCCCTGTAAAACAGCCTCTGTCCACCCCTGTACCCCAAACAGCCTCTATCCTCCCTGTACCCCAAACAGCCTATGTCCTCCTGTACCCCCAACAGCCTCTGTCCTTCCTGTACTTACATCTAACACATTTCAAGCTTACCACTCTCACCAAACCATCTGACTGAGTACTCCTTTACTGAGCTCAGCTTTATCTTGTACTAACCTGCTTTAACCTGTCCTCTCTTCCCTCTCCTCCCTCCTTCTCTTCTCCTCTCTTTCCCCTTCTTGATTTTGTTTCTCTTCTCATTTATTTTCTTTTCTCTTCCCTTCTTCCCTTCCTCACCTCTCCTTCTCCTCCCCCTTCTACTACCTCAGTGACTGCAGGGTGAAGTTATGGAGCTATGTCCCGGGTTTGACCCCCTGTCTACCTCGACGGGTTCTGGCCATCAAGGGTCGCGCTACCAGCCTCCCGTGAGCCTTCACTCCAGCTCACAACCCCGCCTCTGTTCTCCTCTGGTACTTCCATTCATTGTCTTCGTCTCTCTAGAGCCCTGTCTCACGCTGTTGCCTCTGTTCTCCTCTGGTACTTCCATTCATTGTCTTCGTCTCTCTAGAGCCCTGTCTCACGCTGTTGCCTCTGTTGTCCTCTGGTACTTCCATTCATTGTCTTCGTCTCTCTAGAGCCCTGTCTCACGCTGTGGCCTCTGTTGTCCTCTGGTACTTCCATTCATTGTCTTCGTCTCTCTAGAGCCCTGTCTGACTCTGTTGCCTCTGTTGTCCTCTGGTACTTCCATTCATTGTCTTCATCTCTCTAGAGCCCTGTCTCACTCTGTTGCCTCTGTTGTCCTCTGGTACTTCCATTCATTGTCTTCATCTCTCTAGAGCCCTGTCTCACTCTGTTGCCTCTGTTCTCCTCTGGTACTTCCATTCATTGTCTTCGTCTCTCTAGAGCCCTGTCTCACGCTGTTGCCTCTGTTCTCCTCTGGAACTCATTTACGTCCCTTGTTTTTCTCACTATTTTTCTCTCCCTGTCCTCATTTGGCTAATGCTCTTGCCATCTCTTCTCTGCTCTCCTCTGGTATACTCCTTTTATCCATCTCTTCTCTGCTCTCCTCTGGTATACTCCTTTTATCCATCTCTTCTCTGCTCTCCTCTGGTATACTCCTTTTATCCATCTCTTCTCTGCTCTCCTCTGGTATACTCCTTTTATCCATCTCTTCTCTGCTCTCCTCTGGTATACTCCTATTATCCATCTCTTCTCTGCTCTCCTCTGGTATACTCCTTTTATCCATCTCTTCTCTGCTCTCCTCTGGTATACTCCTTTTATCCATCTCTTCTCTGCTCTCCTCTGGTATACTCCTTTTATCCATCTCTTCTCTGCTCTCCTCTGGTATACTCCTTTTATCCATCTCTTCTCTGCTCTCCTCTGGTGTACTCCTTTTATCCATCTCTTCTCTGCTCTCCTCTGGTATACTCCTTTTATCCATCTCTTCTCTGCTCTCCTCTGGTATACTCCTTTTATCCATCTCTTCTCTCTCTCTCCCATCTCTTATGCTCCCTGGTTATCCATCTCTTTCTCTGCTCTCCTCTGGTATACTCCTTTTATCCATCTCTTCTCTGCTCTCCTCTGGTATACTCCTTTTATCCATCTCTTCTCTGCTCTCCTCTGGTATACTCCTTTTATCCATCTCTTCTCTGCTCTCCTCTGGTATACTCCTTTTATCCATCTCTTCTCTGCTCTCCTCTGGTATACTCCTTTTATCCATCTCTTCTCTGCTCTCCTCTGGTATACTCCTTTTATCCATCTCTTCTCTGCTCTCCTCTGGTATACTCCTTTTATCCATCTCTTCTCTGCTCTCCTCTGGTATACTCCTTTTATCCATCTCTTCTCTGCTCTCCTCTGGTATACTCCTTTTATCCATCTCTTCTCTGCTCTCCTCTGGTATACTCCTTTTATCCATCTCTTCTCTGCTCTCCTCTGGTATACTCCTTTTATCTATCTCTTCTCTGCTCTCCTCTGGTATACTCCTTTTATCCATCTCTTCTCTGCTCTCCTCTGGTATACTACTTTTATCCGTCTCTTCTCTGCTCTCCTCTGGTATACTCCTTTTATCCATCTCTTCTCTGCTCTCCTCTGGTATACTCCTTTTATCCATCTCTTCTCTGCTCTCCTCTGGTATACTCCTTTTATCCATCTCTTCTCTGCTCTCCTCTGGTATGCCATCTCTTCTCTTATCCATCTCCCTTTATCCATCTCTTCTCTGCTCTCCTCTGGTATACTCCTTTTATCCATCTCTTCTCTGCTCTCCTCTGGTATACTCCTTTTATCCATCTCTTCTCTGCTCTCCTCTGGTATACTCCTTTTATCCATCTCTTCTCTGCTCTCCTCTGGTATACTCCTTTTATCCATCTCTTCTCTGCTCTCCTCTGGTATGCTCCTTTATCCATCTCTTCTCTGCTCTCCTCTGGTATACTCCTTTTATCCATCTCTTCTCTGCTCTCCTCTGGTATACTCCTTTTATCCATCTCTTCTCTGCTCTCCTCTGGTATACTCCTTTTATCCATCTCTTCTCTGCTCTCCTCTGGTATACTCCTTTTATCCATCTCTTCTCTGCTCTCCTCTGGTATACTCCTTTTATCCATCTCTTCTCTGCTCTCCTCTGGTATACTCCTTTTATCCATCTCTTCTCTGCTCTCCTCTGGTATACTCCTTTTATCCATCTCTTCTCTGCTCTCCTCTGGTATACTACTTTTATCCATCTCTTCTCTGCTCTCCTCTGGTATACTCCTTTTATCCATCTCTTCTCTGCTCTCCTCTGGTATACTCCTTTTATCCATCTCTTCTCTGCTCTCCTCTGGTATACTCCTTTATCCATCTCTTCTCTGCTCTCCTCTGGTATGCTCCTTTATCCATCTCTTCTCTGCTCTCCTCTGGTATACTCCTTTTATCCATCTCTTCTCTGCTCTCCTCTGGTATACTCCTTTTATCCATCTCTTCTCTGCTCTCCTCTGGTATACTCCTTTTATCCATCTCTTCTCTGCTCTCCTCTGGTATACTACTTTTATCCATCTCTTCTCTGCTCTCCTCTGGTATACTCCTTTTATCCATCTCTTCTCTGCTCTCCTCTGGTATACTCCTTTTATCCATCTCTTCTCTGCTCTCCTCTGGTATACTCCTTTTATCCATCTCTTCTCTGCTCTCCTCTGGTATACTCCTTTTATCCATCTCTTCTCTGCTCTCCTCTGGTATACTCCTTTTATCCATCTCTTCTCTGCTCTCCTCTGGTATACTCCTTTTATCCATCTCTTCTCTGCTCTCCTCTGGTATACTCCTTTATCCATCTCTTCTCTGCTCTCCTCTGGTATACTTTTATCCATCTCTTCTCTGCTCTCCTCTGGTATACTCCTTTTATCCATCTCTTCTCTGCTCTCCTCTGGTATACTCCTTTTATCCATCTCTTCTCTGCTCTCCTCTGGTATACTCCTTTTATCCATCTCTTCTCTGCTCTCCTCTGGTATACTCCTTTTATCCATCTCTTCTCTGCTCTCCTCTGGTATACTCCTTTTATCCATCTCTTCTCTGCTCTCCTCTGGTATGCTCCCTTTATCCATCTCTTCGCTGCTCTCCTCTGGTATACTCCTTTTATCCATCTCTTCGCTGCTCTCCTCTGGTATACTCCTTTTATCCATCTCTTCTCTGCTCTCCTCTGGTATACTCCTTTTATCCATCTCTTCTCTGCTCTCCTCTGGTATACTCCTTTTATCCATCTCTTTCTCTTCTTCTTGCTATGTTGCCCTCTCAAGACATTTCTTCACAACACACTCTCCCAACTTCTCCTCTTCCCCTGTTACCCCTTTTGGTCTTCAAATGAAGATCCTAATAGGTAGAGACACTACAGTACTGTACGTATTCTCACTGTGAATTCATCTGAGAATAGAATAACCCCACTCCTATCTTTGGCCATGTCAGCTGGATGTGCCTCTACCTCCTCTGTTAATTGGGTACTACCTACCAAGACACACACACACACACACACACACACAGTACACACGCACATACAGTACGCACGCACACACAGTACGCACACACACACAGTACGCACATAGGAGAGTACGTATGTTGATCGGGGTGGGGGATAGGAGAGTACGTATGTTGATCGGGGTGGGGGATAGGAGAGTACGTATGTTGATCGGGGTGGGGGGATAGGAGAGTACGTATGTTGATCGGGGTGGGGGGATAGGAGAGTACGTATGTTGATCGGGGTGGGGGGGATAGGAGAGTACGTATGTTGCTCGGGGTGGGGGGGATAGGAGAGTACGTATGTTGCTCGGGGTGGGGGGGATAGGAGAGTACGTATGTTGATCGGGGTGGGGGGGATAGGAGAGTACGTATGTTGATCGGGGTGGGGGGATAGGAGAGTACGTATGTTGATCGGGGTGGGGGGATAGGAGAGTACGTATGTTGATCGGGATGGGGGGATAGGAGAGTACGTATGTTGATCGGGGTGGGGGGATAGGAGAGTACGTATGTTGATCGGGGTGGGGGGATAGGAGAGTACGTATGTTGATCGGGATGGGGGGGATAGGAGAGTACGTATGTTGATCGGGGTGGGGGGTAGGAGAGTACGTATGTTGATCGGGGTGGGGGGATAGGAGAGTACGTATGTTGATCGGGGTGGGGGGATAGGAGAGTACGTATGTTGATCGGGGGATAGGAGTACGTATGTTGATCGGGGTGGGGGGATAGGAGAGTACGTATGTTGATCGGGGTGGGGGGATAGGAGAGTACGTATGTTGATCGGGGGATAGGAGGTACGTATGTTGATCGGGGGGGATAGGAGAGTACGTATGTTGCTCGGGGTGGGGGGATAGGAGAGTACGTATGTTGATCGGGGTGGGGGGATAGGAGAGTACGTATGTTGATCGGGGTGGGGGGATAGGAGAGTACGTATGTTGATCGGGGTGGGGGGATAGGAGAGTACGTATGTTGATCGGGGGGGGGGATAGGAGAGTACGTATGTTGATCGGGGTGGGGGGGATAGGAGAGTACGTATGTTGATCGGGGTGGGGGGGATAGGAGAGTACGTATGTTGATCGGGGTGGGGGGATAGGAGAGTACGTATGTTGCTCGGGGTGGGGGATAGGAGAGTACGTATGTTGATCGGGGTGGGGGGGATAGGAGAGTACGTATGTTGCTCTGGGTGGGGGATAGGAGAGTACGTATGTTGATCGGGGGGGGTGGGGATAGGAGAGTACGTATGTTGATCGGGGTGGGGGGATAGGAGAGTACGTATGTTGATCGGGGTGGGGGGGGGGATAGGAGAGTACGTATGTTGATCGGGGTGGGGGGATAGGAGAGTACGTATGTTGATCGGGGTGGGGGGGATAGGAGAGTACGTATGTTGTTTGAGAGCAGCAGTGAAAAGTACTCATTACATTTTGAATGCTTAGCAGGCCAGTAAAATAGTCAAATTCACTCATCAAGAGAACGTCCCTTGTCATCCCTACTGTCTCTGATCTGGTGGAATCACTAAACAGAGAACATCCCTGGTCCTCCCTACTGTCTCTGATCTGGAGGACTCACTAAACAGAGAACATCCCTGGTCCTCCCTACTGCCTCTGATCTGGTGGACTCACTAAACACACATGCTTCATTTGTAAATTATGTCTGAGTGTTGGAGTGTTGCCCCTGGCTAGTGTATTTTAGCAGTTTAGCAAGTGTATTTTAGAAGTTGACTTTTGATACCTACAGTTGATGTCGGAAGTTTGCATACACCTTAGCCAAATACATTTAAACTCAGTTTTTCACAATTCCTGACATTTAATTCCAGTAAAAATTCCCTCTCTAAGATCAGTTAGGATCACCACTTTATTTTAAGAATGTGAAATATCAGAATAATAGTAGAGAGAATGATTTATTTCAGCTTTTATTTCTTTCATCACATTCCCAGTGGGTCAGACATTTACATACAATCAATTAGTATTTGGTAGCATTGCCTATAAATTGTTTAACTTGGGTCAAACGTTTCGGGTAGCCTTCCACGAGCTTCTCATAATAAATTGGGTGAATTTTGGCCCATTCTTCCTGACAGAGCTGGTGTAACTGAGTCAGGTTTGTAGGCCTCCTTGCTCACACACAAATGTTTGAGGATTGAGGTCAGGGCTTTGTGATGGCCACTCCAATACCTTGAGTTTGTTGTCCTTAAGCCGTTTTGCCACAACTTTGGAAGTATGCTTGGGGTCATTGTTCATTTGGAAGACTCATTTGCTACCAAGCTTTAACTGATGTCTGGAGATGTTGCTTCAATATATCCACATAATCTTTCTCCTTATGAAGCCATCTATTTTGTGAAGTGCACCAGTTCCTCCAGCAGCAAAGCACCCCAACAACATGATGCTGCCACCCCCTTGCTTCACGGTTGGGATGGTGTTCTTCGGCCTCCCCCTTTTTCCTCCAAACATAATGATGGTCATTATGACCAAACAGTTCTATTTTTGATTCATCAGACATTGCTACAAAAAGTACGATCTTCGTCCCCATGTGCAGTTGCAAACTGTAGTCTGGCTTTTTTATGGCGGTTTTGGAGCAGTGGCTTCTTCCTTGCTGAGCTGTCTTTCAGGTTTTGTCGATATAGGACTCGTTTTACTGTGGATATAGATACTTTTGTACCTGTTTCCTCCAGCATCTTCACAAGGTCCTTTGCTGTTGTTCTGGAATTGATTTGCACTTTTTGCACCAAAGTACGTTCATCTCTAGGAGACAGAATGTGTCTCCTTCCTGAGCGGTATGATGGCTGTGTGGTCCCATGGTGTTTATACTTGCGTACTATTGTTTGTACAGATGAACGTGGTACCTTCAGGCGTTTGGAAATTACTCCCAAGGATGAACCAGACTTGTGGTGGTCTATAATTGTTTTTCTGGGGTCTTGACTGATTTCTTTTGATTTTCCCATGATGTCAAGCAAAGAGGCACTGAGTTTGAAGGTAAGGCCTTGAAATATGTCCACAGGTACACCTCCAATTGATTCAAATGATGTCAATTAGCCTATCAGAAGCTTCTATGCCATAATTTTCTGGAATTTTCCAAGCTGTTTAAAGGCACAGCCAACTTAGTGTATGTAAACTTCTGACCCACTGGAATTGTGATACAGTGAATTATAAGTGAAATAATCTGTCTGTAAACAAAAAATAACTTGTGCCATACACAGAGTAGATGTCCTTACCAAATTGCCAAAACTATAGTTTGTTAATAAGAAATGTGTGGAGTGGTTGAAGATCTAGTTTTAATGACTCTAAACGAACTGTATGTAAACTTCTGACTTCAACTGTAAGTATATTTAAAACCAAATACTTTTAGACTTTTACTCAAGTAGTACGTTACTGGGTGATGTTCACTTTTACTTGAGTCATTTTCTATTAATGTATCTTTACTTTTACTCAAGTATGACAATTGGGTACGTTTTCCACCACTGTTTGAGAGAGGGGACAGAAAGAGTGATGAGTGTTGTGATGCTTGCTCTATCTGAGGGGAGGTTGTATGGCACAGAGGAGAAGGATGTTTGATGTCTATTTTGGGCCTGATTCCTTTGTGCTCCCTAGAAGGTGGAGGACTAGGCAGTATCATCTGTGTGTGTCTCCTTCTGTGAACTGTAGGTTTTGATGTCTTGTCCCTCTGGTGCTGTGTGGGAGTCACAATGCAACTGTTTGAAGATGCTGGCAATTGAATCACTCTTTTCTTCTCTGTCTCTCCCTCTCTCTCTCTTGGTCTCCTCTTGCTCTCCCCCCTCTGTCTCTCCCTCTCTCTCTCGGTCTCCTCTTGCTCTCCTCCCTCTGTCTCTCTCTCTCTCGCTTTCCTTCCCTCTGTCTCTCCCTCTCCCCCTTGTTCTCTTTATGTCTATCTCTCGTGGTCTCCTTATGTCTCTCCCTCTCTCTCTTGGTCTCCTTATGTCTCTCCCTCTCTCTTTTGGTCTCCTGCTGGTCTCTCTCTCCCTCTTGTTTCTCCCTCTGTCTCTTGCTCTCCTCCCTCTTGGTCTCTCTCTCCCTCTCTTGGTCTTTCCTTTCCTCTGTCTCTCCCTCTTGCTCTCCTCCCTCTCTCTCCTTATGTCTCTCCCTCTCTCTCTCTCTCTCTCTCTTGGTCTTTCTCTTTCCTCTGTCTCTCTGTCTCCCTCTCTCTCTCTCTCTCTTGCTTTCCTTTCCTCTCCCTCTTGCTCTCTCCCTCTTGCGCCCCTCCTCTATCTGTCTCTCTCTCTCTCTCTTGCTTTCCTTTCCTCTGTCTCTCCCTCCCTCTTTCTCTCCTCCCTCTGTCTCTCTCTCTTTTGCTTTCCTTCCCTCTGTCTCTCCCTCTCTCTTGGTCTCCTTATGTCTCTCCCTCTGTCTCTCTTGGTCTCCTTATGTCTCTCCCTCTCTCTCTTGGTCTCCTTATGTCTCTCCCTCTCTCTCTTGGTCTCCTTATGTCTCTCCCTCTCTCTCTTGGTCTCCTTATGTCTCTCCCTCTCTCTCTTGGTCTCCTTATGTCTCTCCCTCTCTCTCTCTTGGTCTCCTTATGTCTCTCTCTCTCTCTCTCTTGGTCTCCTTATGTCTCTCCCTCTCTCTCTTGGTCTCCTTATGTCTCTCCCTCTCTCTCTTGGTCTCCTTATGTCTCTCCCTTTCTCTCTTGGTCTCCTTATGTCTCTCCCTTTCTCTCTTGGTCTCCTTATGTCTCTCCCTTTCTCTCTTGGTCTCCTTATGTCTCTCCCTCTCTCTCTTTGTCTCCTGCTGCTCTCATCCCTCTCTCTCTCTCTCTCTCTCTCTCTCTCTCTCTCTCTCTCTCTCCTCTCCCTCACTCTCTTCTGTATGTCATTGAATGTTTCTATGCTCTTGTTCTGTCTGGCATCTCTCTCTCTCTCTCTCACTCTCTCTCACTCTCTTTCTCTCTCTAGTGATATGACAGTGAAGATCTGGTCAGCAAAGGAGGGGAAAAAGAGGTGACGGTCGAGCGGATTGTTAGTGTGACATCATCATCAGTGGCCATGTTTTACTGAGGGCCTTCACCCCTGAACTCTGACCCTCACACCTCAACCGATCAGGTGTGACACGACAGGACGTCATGCTTCCCAATCATTACCGGGACGACTAAAGTTTTGATGGCATGTGTGGTCGCAAAGTTTACTCTCCTCTGAAAAAAAACATATTAGGAGTGTCTTGAACTGAAATGCAAAACAGCGAAGTTTGATAGTTTTTGCCTTTTCTTGTTTCAACTACCAATCCCTCTCTAAGTGCCATTGAGATGTGATGTGATTTGGACAAGATAAAACCTTTCCTGTGCCAGATATTGCCTGTCTGTCTGAGGGACGTCCGTAGACACAGAGCTACAGACTGAATGAACTGCTTCTATTTAATACTCCTTCAATAAGAACCAGGACTCCAGGAAGTGACCCAGGGAGAACACCATTCCTGAGCTGACTGGACACTTCCAGAGAGGAGGGCTGTTACTGTTTCATTCTCTGGTCTGAGTGCATTTCATGTGTTTGATACCATTCCATTGATTCCGTTTCAGCCATTACTATGAGACGTCTTTCCCAATTAAGGTTCCACCGGCCCACTGCGGTGTCTCAGTGTACACTACACAGTAGGTAAACCTCAGAGAGGACTGAGGTGTACTGTACACAATATACAGTAGGTTTGTTACAACCACTGAACAGTTTGTTGAGTTCATCTCAGCCCTGTGTGGTTCCTGTGTCTGAAAGAGCACTAATGACATCACCTCTGTCACCAGTCCTGTTTGGAGCACACACACACACATACACACACACACACACACACACACACACACACACACACACACACACATACACACACACACACACACACACACATACACATACACATACACACACACACACACCGCCATACTGTCATCAGACTAGGAGTGCAAGAATACATTAATACACACATAGGCAGGATTATAAGCACAAACACACACACACACATACACACACACACACACATTATCTCCTCCACCCCTACCAAGAAGTCACTCCACAAGGGCCAAAGTTCCAGATCATTATCTCTCTTGTCTTTATGGAGCCTGAATCTGCCTCCCTCCCAGGTGCCACCGTAGTCCCTATATAGGGCACTACTTTTGACCAGAGCCAACAGGGCTCTCTAGGGCCAACAGGGCTCTAGGGCCAACAGGGCTCTAGGGCCAACAGGGCTCTAGGGCCAACAGGGCTCTAGGGACAACAGGGCTCTAGGACAACAGGGCTAGGACAACAGGGCTCTAGGGACAACAGGGCTCTAGGGCCAACAGGGCTCTAGGACAACAGGGCTCTAGGACAACAGGGCTCTAGGGCCAACAGGGCTCTAGGGCCAACAGGGCTCTAGGACAACAGGGCTCTAGGGACAACAGGGCTCTAGGGACAATAGGGCTCTAGGACAACAGGGCTCTAGGGACAACAGGGCTCTAGGGCCAACAGGGCTCTAGGACAACAGGGCCAATAGGGCTCTGGGGTCAACAGGGCTCTAGGACAACAGGGCTCTAGGACAACAGGGCCAACCGGGCTCTGGGGCCAACAGGGCTCTAGAGACAACAGGGCTCTAGGGACAACAGGGCTCTAGGGACAACAGGGCTCTGGTTGAAAGTAGCACACTATGTTGGAAATAAGGTGCAATTTAGGAGGCAAACCCTATCTCTCTCCACACTTCAATAAGCACCATGCAAATCACCATCTCAACCTCTCCCCTCTCCTCTTCCCCAGTGAGTCTGATATGCGGTGTGCTTCCTCTTTGAGCTTATTAGGGGTTCAGCAGCGAAGCTATATCAAGCGATTTGAAAAAAAACCTTTGAAGGCTCACGCCCCTGACGCCTCATTTGAACTTCAGACATTTGGTATGTAGGTCCCTCTCCTCACAAGGGAAATTATTGCCTCAAGGACCATGATGGATTTTCCGCCATTTTGAATGTTGTGAATAACATTTACTGATCTGCACAAAACTTGACATCTTTCATCTATGGGTCCAAGGTCTCTCAATGCACTATTTTCCCAGGCTAATATGTCAAGCAACGAATAAACATGAATGTGAGTGTGGTCTCACACATAAATGACTATAAATCAGTCACAGATATTCCTATTTTAATCAAACTTTGTACACATGTTGCAAACACTGTCAAGACTCAACATATATGACCGCCCGGCTTGATTCGATCTTAAGTAGCAAAATTTGAAATTGTGTTTTTTACATTGGATAAAAGTAGAGACTCCGAGCTATAAAATAGTATATCATACACTACAGTTGAGGAACAATGAGAAAGTAATTCTGCTTTGAAAGTTGATAAACTGTAACCTCACTTTTGAGAAAATGGCCCTTGAAAGTTTTGGTACCTACTGGAGAGGTCTTTTTTGTCTACACCCATTCAGCATTATTCACACCGTCTGAAGCATTAGCCTCGCCCATCTCTTTAAGGATTCACATTTGAGGCTATGTGTCACGTGTGCTCCCTCTCTGACCTCTAGGTTAGCAGGCTGCTCGTTAGGACGCACACCTGTCACCATTGTTACGCGCACCTGCGCATCATCAGACTCACCTGGACTCCATCACTTCCCTGATTACCTTCCCTATATATGTCACTGCCTTTGGTTCCTTCTCTATGTATGTCACTCCCTTTGGTTCCTTCCCTATTTATGTCCCTTTGGTTCCTTCCCTTTGTCACTCCCTTTGGTTCCTTCTCTATGTATGTCCCTTTGGTTCCTTCCCTATATATGTCACTCCCTTTGGTTCCTTCCCTATATATGTCCCTCCCATTGGTTCCTTCCCTATATATGTCCCTCCCTTTGGTTCCTTCCCCAGGTGTTATTGTTTCTGTTCCAGTGTCATGTCTGTGCGTTGTTTGTGTTTCTTGTTTTGTATTTAGTTGCGTTTATTTATTAAAACACTCACTCCCTGAACTTGCTTCCTGACTCTCAGCACACTCGTTACACTATGTACTAAACAACATAGGATTTCAAGACTAAAGGCTGGTTTATACTACGAGTGTGTTCTTAAATGTAATCTGGAGTACCGTTCGTAAATTCAGAGCTTTTCTCTCTCGGGTGGGTTCAGAGCGTTTCTCTCGGGTGTTTCAGAGCGTTTCTCTCGGGGGGGTTCAGAGCGTTTCTCTCGGGTGTTTCAGAGCGTTTCTCTCAGGGGGTTCAGTTTCGTTTTGTATTTAGTTGCGTTTATTTATTAAAACACTTCAGAGTGTTTCTCTCTCGGGGTTCAAAGCGTTTCAAGACTCGGGGTTTCAGAGCGTTTCTCTCTGGGTTTCAGAGCGTTTCTCTCGGGGTTTCAGAGCGTTTCTCTCGGGGGTTCAGAGCGTTTCTCTCTCGGGGGTTCAGAGCGTTTCTCTCTCGGGGTTCAGAGTGTTTCTCTCGGGGTTCAGAGCGTTTCTCTCTCGGGGTTCAAAGCGTTTCTCTGGGGTTTCAGAGCGTTTCTCTCTCGGGGGGTTCAGAGCCACACTGGACGCTCTGGCAGAGGAGTTGGGTTGATCCGAGCTTCTGACCTCAAAACGGCAGTCAAACACCCAAGCTAACTGGCTAGAGTTAACTAGCTACTTTCAGACACACATAAGAGAACACCCCTGTGGCCATTTTACTCGCCCTAGTAGAGCTGGTTAGGCTGTTTTCATGTTACCCAGAGAGTTGGTGACTGTAACTGTGCTGCTGGCAACAATTTAATTACGCTTTTTTCCGACGGTTACTGACACTGGTCATATTCAACGGGTGTTGAGCGTTCGTAAATTCATCAGTTATTCTGTGCTCTGGCACACTCAGATGAGAGTGCTCTGAAATCGGAGTAGATAACCAGAGTGAATTTACCAGCTACGTCTATCGACAGTTGTCGCAGTGACATCATACACATTCTATTGAAATAGTTACTTGCATAGTGGAGTCTTGTAGCTAGACAGCTAGCTAAACAATGAACCATAATCCCAACCCATGACGTTACTACCCTGCATGAATCTGCAGGTAGCTAACCAACCAGGTTCAATGTTAGCTAGCTAACATTAGACAATAACTAGCAATGCAAATGGCTATTAATATTACGACACAGATCATACACATAACATTAGCTAGCTAACCAGCTGGTTAACATTAGCTAGCTAGCTAACAGTACACTTTAACTTGAAATGAAAACGACTTTCTGACAAAATTAGAAATGTGTAATATCTGAAAATGTAGCTAGCTAGTCTCTTACTCATATACATGGATGGACACTTATCCCTCTCTGTCACAGATGCCATGGTTGTCCTTAGTTTAAAGATGTAAGCCAGAGACCAGTGTTTATACAACAGCCTTCTGTGTTCTCTTTTCAACTCCGTCTGTATAATTGCAATCAAACGGCAGAATTTTCTCCATCTCCTTAACTATCATACTCTAATTCCACTCATTTCAAAACTCGGTCGTCCAGAAAGTGGAGAGCAACACTAACATAGTTCTATTATGTGATCTCTTTCAAAAAAGCCGCGTTAGAAAGGATTACCAACACATACTAACCAGCTCATATTATAGACAGAAGCATGCCACATGGCAGACCAATCCGAACTCATCTTTCGGCATGTCCAGTCCACTCATTATCTCAGCCAATCATGGGCTAGAGGGAAGGTTGCTGACTTTTTCCATTGCTAAACCAACTAGGCTCATAATTTAACAATTGCACTCTCATTTACAGATAGTATAAATGTTTGTTATTAAGGCAAATGAAAGTTCACATGTTCCAGAAGGCATTTCTGCCCAAAAAGTTTTCGTTCAAATGGTGCCCCTGTGAAGTAGTGACACGCGACATATGCCTAGTTTCTTGAAACGAGTCACATATGCAAGCACCTTCATATTGACTTCACAGTGGCGCTATAATATATTTTTATATCTCTTGATCTGTTTGACTCAGAGTGATGGAATTTGGCACACATGTTCAATGTTATGAGTCTAGATAACCTGTAAATAATGGTTGAGTTTGGCCACATTGTGGTGCTGTAGGACAGGAAAAACCATTCATGCAACCTCATTGGCTCATAGCAGCCATATTGTTTCAGCTAGTCTTGGAAAATAGTGCATTTGAAGATGGCAACGCATAGATGCTATATCCCTAATTTGGTGCCGATCGGTCCAGCAGTTGTGGAGAAGAAGACGTTTAAAGTAGTCAACATAATTGAAAACTGTCCAAAATACATCGAAAGCACAATTATATTGGATGATCAGTTTGGTTTTGATTTGGCAAGCATGATGAATAGTACAGAAGTAGCTCGACCAAGGGTGACGTGTCCAAGTTGTCCTAATGATGACACAGGGGACACACAGGGGGACACAGCTGAACCCTGGCAACGCTGCATCCAGCTTTATTTAGCTGCTGTAGCTGCTGCACCAGACCTGGATTCAAATACTATTGGAAATCTTTTAAATACTTTCAGCATTTGCTTTAGCCTATCTGGAGTGCCAGATGGGTGGGGTTTTCAGTTTGGGGACTATTCTATTGGCCCATGAAGCCAGGCAAGCTGAATCAAGCACAGATAAAGTATTTTAAATGTTTAATTACATTTCTAATAGTATTGTAACCCAGGTATTAATTGATGATAAGTGTAACTGCCGGCGCCCATATAGAGCTGTGCTCACCTAGCTCTAAGTCTCCACTACAGAGACAGTGTTGAGAGGAATGGAGGAATGGTAATACTAGCCAGCATAATTGGCTGCTGTGTTAGCAGGTGGTGATGAGACGAGATATGCATTATGTAAATAGTCTGGAGAACTAGGTCAGGACAGAGAGGAGTGCTTCTGTACGTTCCACATGGCACCCTATTCCCTATATAGTGCACTACTTTAGATCAGAGCCCTATGGCACCCTATTCCCTATATAGTGCACTACTTTTGATCAGAGCCCTATGGCACCCTATTCCGTACATAGTGTACATAGTGCACTACTTTTGATGTTCGCTGTGTGCCTGTTGGGGTAGTGTGGGGGCGATCCCTAGCTTTACACACACTCACATTCACACAAATCCTCATGTATTTTTAGGTAATCCATCTTGCCTGGCAGGGCTTGGGTTTTACTGTCTGCTAAATGAAACATATTTATCTTCTAACCCTCTCACCCCCCCTCCCCACCTCCACACACTCACACACACACACACACCTGTGGCGTACCACTATCTCCTGGCACCTGTGATCAGAGAATCTTCCTTCCGTTCCATTGATTGACTCTTCCGTTCTGACCCTTTGAGAAGGGGACATTCTAATCAATTCACACTGATGATGTAACAAAGGCATTAACGAACTGTTTGATTCTCAAATTGAACATTCAGAAGAAATGTGAAAAGGGGACATTGTCACACTGACTTCCTGAGGAGATCTTTAGATTCTTAGTGATCACGGAGTCATGGGTAACTCACAACGTGTGAATATCTCTCTCTTGGTTTTTGAGTGCACTTTATATGGTAAAGACTGCAAGTGTGTGTACTGTACCATGACAAAATGGCTTGAATCAGAGGAAAGGATTGGTGGTCCGGCAAAATAAAGGATCCCAAATTAAATCTACTGCAATGGGAGCCTCCTGCAATGGGAGCCTCCTGCAATGGGAATCATATGCAATTGGAATCTCAAAAATGTATTCTTAGAGATATGAAGAGCTGTCTTTGAAGACTGAATCGATTTTAGTTTCTCTTCTAAGACATTTTGATGCTGCTAACTTGTTGTGAACAGTGTTCTATAAAGAGAAACAGAAGAAATAAGAAAAAGCAATCATGGATTTTGTGTTATTCTGAGCGGGTCTCGGCTCTGACTGTAGGTAGAGGGAGTGTAGACAATAGTCCCCAAATCCAGTCTGAGAGTCTCTGTAGAAACCCATAGTGTTTACCAAAGGCCTTGTTTATGAAGCCATCTGACCATTTTAAGACACTGTCGATGTTCCCTTGTCATAGAGGAAATATCTATATATATTATATCTATATACACTCTGTAGCCTTTTATGACTTATTTCATGACGTGTAACTATTATGCCTTGTTGACTCCCTTTGTCTTTCCTTGTGTTGTACCATTTATCACATCCTCTTCTCTTGTCTGTTCAGAGGACCAGGCTGAACGTGAAGGATGTCGAAGGTCATCCCACAGCTGTTCCGATCACCTATAGCGCGCTAACTGTGTGACGGTCTACTGTACTGTATTGACTGTGCAGTATCAGCCATTCATTCAGTGTGTTTCACAGTAAGCTGAGAAAGCTGTGCAGTACTTACGCTGTTTTAAAGGTGCCCCTGCGTGTACATTTGCAGTAGAACAGAGCTGCATGGTCATAGTTGTGGAGAAGCCTCATGTTCTAGTCAATGACATAATAAAGGTACTGTAGTTTTGTAATTCCGGGATGGAACACTGACGATAACAATCTAAATTCCGACCCCTAACCTCAAAGGGTCAATGAAGCCAAACAGATGCACCCAAATCTCTTTGTTCTCCAGTTGGAAGCCCTTTAAAGACAGCCCCCTCGTCAATTATTGATGTAGGTTCAGAGGCTTGTTCTCGTCTCCATCAGTACCTCTCTGTGGCTGGATCACTTCTATTATAATGTCTTTCTATTGGAGGGGAGATTTGGGCACAGTTTGGACTTCCTGGTTATCTAATGCCCCATACATCGAGAAATGACTTTCCTTCCCGTCTGTGTGCAGATTTGACCATCAGTATACCTGTGCTTCTCATTTCACCTCGAGATACACAGAACCAGTGAACCTCTCAACTCCTCTGAGACGCCTCTCCTTTTCTCAGCTTTGTGCCTCTGCTTTCAGGCCCACTGTCGTACAGTACGCATAGAAATATAATAAGTAGACAGGACATGGGTCTTCTGAATTCTGTATGAAATATGTCTATGTATTCTATTTCTATGGCTGTACAGAAGCTGTTACCATTCTCAGCCTTACTCCAGAAGTCTGTTCAGGAGGATAAATGTTACAGAACATTCACATAGAAATACGTATGGTCTAGAACAGATGTGAATGCCTGTTTGTTTGTGTATTCTATTCGTTAGCTTTCATTTCTATCTGAGATGTTCTGAACATTTTACCTCACTGAATATATCCCAGGCTGCTGTGCTGTGTTCTCAGGGCATTTAGACCTAATTCAAACGCTGACCGAGCTGGTATGTAGGCCTAATCAAACGCTGACCGAGCTGGTATGTAGGCCTAATCAAACGCTGACCGAGCTGGTATGTAGGCCTAATCAAACGCTGACCGAGCTGGTATGTAGGCCTAATCAAACGCTGACCGAGCTGGTATGTAGGCCTAATCAAACGCTGACCGAGCTGGTATGTAGGCCTAATCAAACGCTGACCGAGCTGGTATGTAGGCCTAATCAAACGCTGACCGAGCTGGTATGTAGGCTAATCAAACGCTGACCGAGCTGGTATGTAGGCCTAATCAAACGCTGACAGAGCTGGTATATAGGCCTAATCAAACGCTGACACTGAGCTGGTATGTAGGCCTAATCAAACGCTGACCGAGCTGGTATGTAGGCCTAATCAAATGCTGACAGAGCTGGTATGTAGGCCTAATCAAACGCTGACCGAGCTGGTATGTAGGCCTAATCAAACGCTGACCGAGCTGGTATGTAGGCGTAATCAAACGCTGACCGAGCTGGTATGTAGGCCTAATCAAACACTGACCGAGCTGGTATGTAGGCCTAATCAAACGCTGATAGAGCTGGTATGTAGGCCTAATAAAGCGCTGACCGAGCTGGTATGTATTGAGTGGCTGTACAGAAATGCACACAGAGTTCACACAGAGGGATGCCTGTCTATTGCCTGCTCTGTTTCTCTTTCTGCTTTACAGGCAGATAAAGTGGGCAGGAACATGTCTCTGGCAGTATCTGTGAACCGGGGTCAAACTCTATACAAGGTACAAGGTCATACCAGGTGCCTTTTTATTGCACAGGCTTCTCCCCTTACGGACTGCTGTAAATGTTTGTACAGATATATTGTTCTTTTCCTTACAATGTGCATGTGACCAAATACCATTGTAAAATATCTTAACATGTAAATGCTGTAATTACATGTATGATTTATGATGGATCAATAAATCGTTCCTTCAATGAAATAAAAAATGTCAACTGATAAAATCTAATTATTATGGTGGTGGTCTTTTAAAAAAAACTTTTTGGGGAAAGTTTTTACTGACATCAATCTTCAATTGAACTATAATTTAATGATTGAATGATTAAATATATTTGTACGCAGTCACCTGTCAATGTTTTGGGCAACAAAGCAGCACGTTGGTAAGATACCACAGATGTGGGTGGATGGGAACACTTCTACTAGTCCTCTGTACCAACACTGATAGGATCTACTCCTCTGTACCATCACTGATAGGATCTACTCCTCTGTACCATCACTGATAGGATCTACTCCTCTGTACCATCACTGATAGGATCTACTCCTCTGTACCATCACTGATAGGATCTACTCCTCTGTACCATCACTGATAGGATCTACTCCTCTGTACCATCACTGATAGGATCTACTCCTCTGTACCATCACTGATAGGATCTACTCCTCTATATCTCTGTACCATCACTGATAGGATCTACTCCACTGTACCACCACTGATAGGATCTACTCCTCTATATCTCCATACCAGCACTGATAGGATCTACTCCTCTGTACTAACACAGATAGGATCTACTCCTCTGTACCAACACAGATAGGATCTACTCCTCTGTACCAACACTGATAGGATCTACTCCTCTGTACCATCACTAATAGGATCTACTCCTCTGTACCATCACTGATAGGATCTACTCCTCTGTACCATCACTGATAGGATCTACTCCTCCGTACCAACACTGATAGGATCTACTCCTCTATACCATCACTGATAGGATCTACTCCTCTGTACCATCACTGATAGGATCTACTCCTCTGTACCATCACTGATAGTATCTACGCCTCTGTAAAATCACTGATAGGATCTACTCCACTGTACCTCTGCACCATAACTGATAGGATCTACTCCTCTGTACCAACACTGATAGGATCTACTCCTCTATATCTCTGTACCATCACTGATAGGATCTACTCCACTGTATCAGCACTGATAGGATCTACTCCTCTATATCTCCATACCAGCACTGATAGGATCTACTCCACTGTACCAACACTGATAGGATCTACTCCTCTATATCTCTGTACCATCACTGATAGGATCTACTCCACTGTACCACCACTGATAGGATCTACTCCTCTATATCTCCATACCAGCACTGATAGGATCTACTCCTCTATACCATTACTGATAGGATCTACTCCTCTGTACCATCACTGATAGGATCTACTCCTCTGTACCATCACTGATAGGATCTACTCCTCTGTACCATCACTGATAGGATCTACTCCTCTGTACCATCACTGATAGGATCTACTCCTCTGTAAAATCACTGATAGGATCTACTCCACTGTACCTCTGTACCATAACTGATAGGATCTACTCCTCTGTACCAACACTGATAGGATCTACTCCTCTATATCTCTGTACCATCACTGATAGGATCTACTCCTATGTACCAGCACTGATAGGATCTACTCCTCTGTACCATCACTGATAGGATCTACTCCTCTGTACCACAGATAGGATCTACTCCTCTGTACCAACACAGATAGGATCTACTCCTCTGTACCAACACTGATAGGATCTACTCCTCTGTACCATCACTGATAGGATCTACTCCTCTGTACCATCACTGATAGGATCTACTCCTCTGTACCAACACTGATAGGATCTACTCCTCTATACCATCACTGATAGGATCTACTCCTCTGTACCATCACTGATAGGATCTACTCCTCTGTACCATCACTGATAGTATCTACGCCTCTGTAAAATCACTGATAGGATCTACTCCACTGTACCTCTGCACCATAACTGATAGGATCTACTCCTCTGTACCAACACTGATAGGATCTACTCCTCTATATCTCTGTACCATCACTGATAGGATCTACTCCACTGTATCAGCACTGATAGGATCTACTCCTCTATATCTCCATGAGGATCTACTCCTCTGTACCAGCACTGATAGGATCTACTCCACTGTACCAACACTGATAGGATCTACTCCTCTATATCTCTGTACCATCACTGATAGGATCTACTCCACTGTACCACCACTGATAGGATCTACTCCTCTATATCTCCATACCAGCACTGATAGGATCTACTCCTCTATACCATTACTGATAGGATCTACTCCTCTGTACCATCACTGATAGGATCTACTCCTCTGTACCATCACTGATAGGATCTACTCCTCTGTACCATCACTGATAGGATCTACTCCTCTGTACCATCACTGATAGGATCTACTCCTCTGTAAAATCACTGATAGGATCTACTCCACTGTACCTCTGTACCATAACTGATAGGATCTACTCCTCTGTACCAACACTGATAGGATCTACTCCTCTATATCTCTGTACCATCACTGATAGGATCTACTCCAATGTACCAGCACTGATAGGATCTACTCCTCTATATCTCCATACCAGCACTGATAGGATCTACTCCTCTGTACCATCACTGATAGGATCTACTCCTCTATATCTCTGTACCAACACTGATAGGATCTACTCCTCTGTACCATCACTGATAGGATCTACTCCTCTATATCTCCGTACCATCACTGATAGGATCTACTCCTCTGTACCA
Source organism: Oncorhynchus tshawytscha (assembly GCF_018296145.1). NCBI lineage: Eukaryota > Metazoa > Chordata > Actinopteri > Salmoniformes > Salmonidae > Oncorhynchus > Oncorhynchus tshawytscha. Next base: position 11,702,713 of record NC_056430.1, on the reverse strand, counting down.
TCACTGATAGGATCTACTCCTCTATATCTCCGTACCATCACTGATAGGATCTACTCCTCTGTACCATCACTGATAGGATCTACTCCTCTATACCTCTATACCATAACTGATAGGATCTACTCCTCTGTACCATCACTGATAGGATCTACTCCAATGTACCAGCACTGATAGGATCTACTCCTCTATATCTCCATACCAGCACTGATAGGATCTACTCCTCTGTACCATCACTGATAGGATCTACTCCTCTATATCTCTGTACCAACACTGATAGGATCTACTCCTCTGTACCATCACTGATAGGATCTACTCCTCTATATCTCCGTACCATCACTGATAGGATCTACTCCTCTGTACCATCACTGATAGGATCTACTCCTCTATATCTCTGTACCAACACTGATAGGATCTACTCCTCTGTACCATGACTGATAGGATCTACTCCACTGTACCAACACTGATAGGATCTACTCCTCTATATCTCTGTACCATCACTGATAGGATCTACTCCACTGTACCAACACTGATAGGATCTACTCCTCTATATCTCTGTACCATCACTGATATGATCTACTCCACTGTACCACCACTGATAGGATCTACTCCTCTATATCTCCATACCAGCACTGATAGGATCTACTCCTCTGTACCATCACTGATAGGATCTACTCCTCTGTACCATCACTGATAGGATCTACTCCTCTGTACCATCACTGATAGGATCTACTCCTCTGTACCATCACTGATAGGATCTACTCCTCTGTACCATCACTGATAGGATCTACTCCACTGTACCATCACTGATAGGATCTACTCCTCTGTACCATCACTGATAGGATCTACTCCTCTGTACCATCACTGATAGGATCTACTCCTCTGTACCATCACTGATAGGATCTACTCCTCTGTACCATCACTAATAGGATCTACTCCTCTGTACCATCACTGATAGGATCTACTCCTCTGTACCACCACTGATAGGATCTACTCCTCTGTACCATGACTTATAGGATCTACTCCTCTGTACCGTCACTGATAGGATCTACTCCTCTATATCTCTGTACCAGCACTGATAGGATCTACTCCCCTGTACCATCACTGATAGGATCTACTCCTCTATATCTCTGTACCAACACTGATAGGATCTACTCCTCTATATCTCTGTACCAACACTGATAGGATCTACTCCTCTGTACCAACACTGATAGGATCTACTCCTCTGTACCAACACAGATAGGATCTACTCCTCTGTACCACCACTGATAGGATCTACTCCTCTGTACCATCACTGATAGGATCTACTCCTCTGTACCATCACTGATAGGATCTACTCCTCTATATCTCTGTACCAGCACTGATAGGATCTACTCCCTGTACCATCACTGATAGGATCTACTCCTCTATATCTCTGTACCAACACTGATAGGATCTACTCCTCTATATCTCTGTACCAACACTGATAGGATCTACTCCTCTGTACTAACACTGATAGGATCTACTCTTCTGTACCAACACAGATAGGATCTACTCCTCTGTACCACCACTGATAGGATCTACTCCTCTGTACCATCACTGATAGGATCTACTCCTCTATATCTCTGTACCAACACTGATAGGATCTACTCCTCTGTACCATCACTGATAGGATCTACTCCTCTGTACCATCACTGATAGGATCTACTCCTCTGTACCATCACTGATAGGATCTACTACTCTGTACCATCACTGATAGGATCTACTCCTCTGTACCATCACTGATAGGATCTATATCTCTGTACCATCACTGATAGGATCTACTCCACTGTACCACCACTGATAGGATCTACTCCTCTATATCTCCATACCAGCACTGATAGGATCTACTCCTCTGTACCAACACTGATAGGATCTACTCCTCTGTACTAACACTGATAGGATCTACTCCTCTGTACCAACACAGATAGGATCTACTCCTCTGTACCATCACTGATAGGATCTACTCCTCTGTACCATCACTGATAGGATCTACTCCTCTGTACCATCACTGATAGGATCTACTCCTCTGTACCATCACTGATAGGATCTACTCCTCTGTACCATCACTGATAGGATCTACTCCTCTGTACCATCACTGATAGGATCTACTCCTCTGTACCATCACTGATAGGATCTACGCCTCTGTAAAATCACTGATAGGATCTACTCCACTGTACCTCTGCACCATAACTGATAGGATCTACTCCTCTGTACCAACACTGATAGGATCTACTCCTCTATATCTCTGTACCATCACTGATAGGATCTACTCCACTGTACCAGCACTGATAGGATCTACTCCTCTATATCTCCATACCAGCACTGATAGGATCTACTCCACTGTACCAACACTGATAGGATCTACTCCTCTATATCTCTGTACCATCACTGATAGGATCTACTCCACTGTACCACCACTGATAGGATCTACTCCTCTATATCTCCATACCAGCACTGATAGGATCTACTCCTCTGTACCAACACAGATAGGATCTACTCCTCTGTACCATCACTGATAGGATCTACTCCTCTGTACCATCACTGATAGGATCTACTCCTCTGTACCATCACTGATAGGATCTACTCCTCTGTACCATCACTGATAGGATCTACTCCTCTGTAAAATCACTGATAGGATCTACTCCACTGTACCTCTGTACCATAACTGATAGGATCTACTCCTCTGTACCAACACTGATAGGATCTACTCCTCTATATCTCTGTACCATCACTGATAGGATCTACTCCAATGTACCAGCACTGATAGGATCTACTCCTCTGTACCATCACTGATAGGATCTACTCCTCTGTACTAACACAGATAGGATCTACTCCTCTGTACCAACACAGATAGGATCTACTCCTCTGTACCAACACTGATAGGATCTACTCCTCTGTACCATCACTGATAGGATCTACTCCTCTGTACCATCACTGATAGGATCTACTCCTCTGTACCAACACTGATAGGATCTACTCCTCTGTACCATCACTGATAGGATCTACTCCTCTGTACCATCACTGATAGGATCTACTCCTCTGTACCATCACTGATAGGATCTACGCCTCTGTAAAATCACTGATAGGATCTACTCCTCTATACCATCACTGATAGGATCTACTCCTCTGTACCAACACTGATAGGATCTACTCCTCTATATCTCTGTACCATCACTGATAGGATCTACTCCACTGTATCAGCACTGATAGGATCTACTCCTCTATATCTCCATACCAGCACTGATAGGATCTACTCCACTGTACCAACACTGATAGGATCTACTCCTCTATATCTCTGTACCATCACTGATAGGATCTACTCCACTGTACCACCACTGATAGGATCTACTCCTCTATATCTCCATACCAGCACTGATAGGATCTACTCCTCTGTACCATCACTGATAGGATCTACTCCTCTGTACCATCACTGATAGGATCTACTCCTCTGTACCATCACTGATAGGATCTACTCCTCTGTACCATCACTGATAGGATCTACTCCTCTGTACCATCACTGATAGGATCTACTCCTCTGTAAAATCACTGATAGGATCTACTCCACTGATAGGATCTACCTCTGTACCATAACTGATAGGATCTACTCCTCTGTACCAACACTGATAGGATCTACTCCTCTATATCTCTGTACCATCACTGATAGGATCTACTCCAATGTACCAGCACTGATAGGATCTACTCCTCTATATCTCCATACCAGCACTGATAGGATCTACTCCTCTGTACCATCACTGATAGGATCTACTCCTCTATATCTCTGTACCAACACTGATAGGATCTACTCCTCTGTACCATCACTGATAGGATCTACTCCTCTATATCTCCGTACCATCACTGATAGGATCTACTCCTCTGTACCATCACTGATAGGATCTACTCCTCTATATCTCTGTACCAACACTGATAGGATCTACTCCTCTGTACCATCACTGATAGGATCTACTCCTCTATACCTCTATACCATAACTGATAGGATCTACTCCTCTGTACCATCACTGATAGGATCTACTCCAATGTACCAGCACTGATAGGATCTACTCCTCTATATCTCCATACCAGCACTGATAGGATCTACTCCTCTGTACCATCACTGATAGGATCTACTCCTCTATATCTCTGTACCAACACTGATAGGATCTACTCCTCTGTACCATCACTGATAGGATCTACTCCTCTATATCTCCGTACCATCACTGATAGGATCTACTCCTCTGTACCATCACTGATAGGATCTACTCCTCTATATCTCCGTACCATCACTGATAGGATCTACTCCTCTGTACCATCACTGATAGGATCTACTCCTCTATATCTCTGTACCAACACTGATAGGATCTACTCCTCTGTACCATGACTGATAGGATCTACTCCACTGTACCAACACTGATAGGATCTACTCCTCTATATCTCTGTACCATCACTGATATGATCTACTCCACTGTACCACCACTGATAGGATCTACTCCTCTATATCTCCATACCAGCACTGATAGGATCTACTCCTCTGTACCATCACTGATAGGATCTACTCCTCTGTACCATCACTGATAGGATCTACTCCTCTGTACCATCACTGATAGGATCTACTCCTCTGTACCATCACTGATAGGATCTACTCCTCTGTACCATCACTGATAGGATCTACTCCTCTGTAAAATCACTGATAGGATCTACTCCACTGTACCTCTGTACCATAACTGATAGGATCTACTCCTCTGTACCAACACTGATAGGATCTACTCCTCTATATCTCTGTACCATCACTGATAGGATCTACTCCAATGTACCAGCACTGATAGGATCTACTCCTCTATATCTCCATACCAGCACTGATAGGATCTACTCCTCTGTACCATCACTGATAGGATCTACTCCTCTATATCTCTGTACCAACACTGATAGGATCTACTCCTCTGTACCATCACTGATAGGATCTACTCCTCTATATCTCCGTACCATCACTGATAGGATCTACTCCTCTGTACCATCACTGATAGGATCTACTCCTCTATATCTCTGTACCAACACTGATAGGATCTACTCCTCTGTACCATGACTGATAGGATCTACTCCTCTATACCTCTATACCATAACTGATAGGATCTGTACCATCACTGATAGGATCTACTCCAATGTACCAGCACTGATAGGATCTACTCCTCTATATCTCCATACCAGCACTGATAGGATCTACTCCTCTGTACCATCACTGATAGGATCTACTCCTCTATATCTCTGTACCAACACTGATAGGATCTACTCCTCTGTACCATCACTGATAGGATCTACTCCTCTATATCTCCGTACCATCACTGATAGGATCTACTCCTCTGTACCATCACTGATAGGATCTACTCCTCTATATCTCTGTACCAACACTGATAGGATCTACTCCTCTGTACCATGACTGATAGGATCTACTCCTCTATACCTCTGTACCATAACTGATAGGATCTACTCCTCTGTACCATCACTGATAGGATCTACTCCACTGTACCAACACTGATAGGATCTACTCCTCTATATCTCTGTACCATCACTGATATGATCTACTCCACTGTACCACCACTGATAGGATCTACTCCTCTATATCTCCATACCAGCACTGATAGGATCTACTCCTCTATACCATCACTGATAGGATCTACTCCTCTGTACCATCACTGATAGGATCTACTCCTCTGTACCATCACTGATAGGATCTACTCCTCTGTACCATCACTGATAGGATCTACTCCTCTGTACCATCACTGATAGGATCTACTCCACTGTACCATCACTGATAGGATCTACTCCTCTGTACCATCACCGATAGGATCTACTCCTCTGTACCATCACTGATAGGATCTACTCCTCTGTACCATCACTGATAGGATCTACTCCTCTGTACCATCACTGATAGGATCTACTCCTCTGTACCATCACTGATAGGATCTACTCCTCTGTACCATCACTGATAGGATCTACTCCTCTGTACCATCACTGATAGGATCTACTCCTCTATATCTCTGTACCAGCACTGATAGGATCTACTCCTCTGTACCATCACTGATAGGATCTACTCCTCTATATCTCTGTACCAACACTGATAGGATCTACTCCTCTATATCTCTGTACCAACACTGATAGGATCTACTCCTCTGTACTAACACTGATAGGATCTACTCCTCTGTACCAACACAGATAGGATCTACTCCTCTGTACCACCACTGATAGGATCTACTCCTCTGTACCATCACTGATAGGATCTACTCCTCTGTACCATCACTGATAGGATCTACTCCTCTATATCTCTGTACCAGCACTGATAGGATCTACTCCCCTGTACCATCACTGATAGGATCTACTCCTCTATATCTCTGTACCAACACTGATAGGATCTACTCCTCTATATCTCTGTACCAACACTGATAGGATCTACTCCTCTGTACTAACACTGATAGGATCTACTCTTCTGTACCAACACAGATAGGATCTACTCCTCTGTACCACCACTGATAGGATCTACTCCTCTGTACCATGACTTATAGGATCTACTCCTCTGTACCGTCACTGATAGGATCTACTCCTCTGTACCATCACTGATAGGATCTACTCCTCTGTACCATCACTGATAGGATCTACTCCTCTATATCTCTGTACCAGCACTGATAGGATCTACTCCCCTGTACCATCACTGATAGGATCTACTCCTCTATATATCTGTACCAACACTGATAGGATCTACTCCTCTATATCTCTGTACCAACACTGATAGGATCTACTCCTCTATATCTCTGTACCAACACTGATAGGATCTACTCCTCTGTACTAACACTGATAGGATCTACTCCTCTGTACCAACACAGATAGGATCTACTCCTCTGTACCATCACTGATAGGATCTACTCCTCTGTACCATCACTGATAGGATCTACTCCTCTGTACCAACACTGATAGGATCTACTCCTCTATATCTCTGTACCATCACTGATAGGATCTACTCCAATGTACCAGCACTGATAGGATCTACTCCTCTATATCTCCATACCAGCACTGATAGGATCTACTCCTCTGTACCATCACTGATAGGATCTACTCCTCTATATCTCTGTACCAACACTGATAGGATCTACTCCTCTGTATCATCACTGATAGGATCTACTCCTCTATATCTCCGTACCATCACTGATAGGATCTACTCCTCTGTACCATCACTGATAGGATCTACTCCTCTATATCTCTGTACCAACACTGATAGGATCTACTCCTCTGTACCATGACTGATAGGATCTACTCCTCTATACCTCTGTACCATAACTGATAGGATCTACTCCTCTGTACCATCACTGATAGGATCTACTCCACTGTACCAACACTGATAGGATCTACTCCTCTATATCTCTGTACCATCACTGATATGATCTACTCCACTGTACCACCACTGATAGGATCTACTCCTCTATATCTCCATACCAGCACTGATAGGATCTACTCCTCTGTACCATCACTGATAGGATCTACTCCTCTGTACCATCACTGATAGGATCTACTCCTCTGTACCATCACTGATAGGATCTACTCCTCTGTACCATCACTGATAGGATCTACTCCACTGTACCATCACTGATAGGATCTACTCCTCTGTACCATCACCGATAGGATCTACTCCTCTGTACCATCACTGATAGGATCTACTCCTCTGTACCATCACTGATAGGATCTACTCCTCTGTACCATCACTGATAGGATCTACTCCTCTGTACCATCACTGATAGGATCTACTCCTCTGTACCATCACTGATAGGATCTACTCCTCTGTACCATCATTGATAGGATCTACTCTCTGTACCATCACTGATAGGATCCACTCCTCTGTACCAACACTGATAGGATCTACTCCTCTATATCTCTGTACCATCACTGATAGGATCTACTCCTCTGTACCATCACTGATAGGATCTACTCCTCTGTACCATCACTGATAGGATCTACTCCTCTATATCTCTGTACCAGCACTGATAGGATCTACTCCTCTGTACCATCACTGATAGGATCTACTCCTCTATATCTCTGTACCAACACTGATAGGATCTACTCCTCTATATCTCTGTACCAACACTGATAGGATCTACTCCTATGTACTAACACTGATAGGATCTACTCCTCTGTACCAACACAGATAGGATCTACTCCTCTGTACCACCACTGATAGGATCTACTCCTCTGTACCATGACTTATAGGATCTACTCCTCTGTACCGTCACTGATAGGATCTACTCCTCTGTACCATCACTGATAGGATCTACTCCTCTGTACCATCACTGATAGGATCTACTCCTCTATATCTCTGTACCAACACTGATAGGATCTACTCCTCTATATCTCTGTACCAACACTGATAGGATCTACTCCTCTGTACTAACACTGATAGGATCTACTCTTCTGTACCAACACAGATAGGATCTACTCCTCTGTACCACCACTGATAGGATCTACTCCTCTGTACCATGACTTATAGGATCTACTCCTCTGTACCGTCACTGATAGGATCTACTCCTCTATATCTCTGTACCAGCACTGATAGGATCTACTCCCTGTACCATCACTAATAGGATCTACTCCTCTGTACCATCACTGATAGGATCTACTCCTCTGTACCATCACTGATAGGATCTACTCCTCTGTACCAACACTGATAGTATCTAACACACTACTAGAGACTCTAATCACATAGATTGTTCCCCCTCTCCTTCCATTTACCAAACAAATGCCAACAAATGCCAACAAGAGAGAGAAATAGACAGATGAAAACAAATGACATATGTAAGAGCAGTTTATCAACTTTTTAGAAGGGAAAGATGAGGGCACTGCCCAGGGGGTTTAAACACTTGCTTATTCTCTTCCTCGCGTTTGCACCTTGGAGGCAGTGGTGGTGGCAGCAGCAATCACATTCCCCTCTCATGCATCTTCATTTCCTGTGCAGATTGTGATCATTAACTGGTCTGGGTAGAGCTCGTCGAGGGTTCTCCACGGGAGACTCTGTCACAGTGATGTATGGCAGCCGTTAAACTTGGACAGGAGGAGGAAACTACTTTATAATGTTTCAGAATGCCCCCCCCCACACACACACACAAAACTGGCACACATACAGGAACACACAAGGGCACACACACTCTCACTCACTCACTCACTCACTCACTCACTCACTCACTCACTCACTCACTCTCAATTCAATTTCAGTTTAAGGGGCTTTATTGGGAAACAGTGAAGTAGATACAAAAATGAACACTCACAGAAGTTCCAAAAGAATCAAGGCATTTCAAATGTCATTATGGTATCGTTGGCCCTCGCTTCATATCCGTCACCAAACCCACTGTCTCCAGGTCATCTATAGGTCGTTGCTAGGTAAAGCCCCGCCTTATCTCAGCTCCCTGGTCACCATAGCAGCATCCACCTGCAGCACGCGCTCCAGCAGGTATATTTCACTGGTCACCCCTAAAGCCAACTCCTCCTTTGGCCGCCTTTCCTTCCAGTTCTCTGCTGTCAATGACTGGAGCGAACTGCAAAAATCACTGAAGCTGGAGACTCATATCTCCCTCACTAGCTTTAAGCACCAGCTGTCAGAGCAGCTCACAGATCACTGCACATAGCCAATCTGTAAATAGTCCATCCAACTATCTCATCACCATATTGTTATTTATTTAGCTCCTTTGCATCCTGGTATCTCTACTTGCACACTCATCTTCTGCACATCTATCACCCCAGTGTTTCATTTGCCAAATTTCGCCACATTTCCAAATTTCACCACTATGGCCTATGTATTGCCTCACCCCCCTTATCCTACCTCATTTGCACACACTGTATATAGACTTTCTCTATTCTATTATTGACCGTATGTTTGTTTATTCCATGTGTAACTCTGTGTTGTTGTTTGTGTCGCACTGCTTTGCTTTATCTTGGCCAGGTCGCAGTTGTAAATGAGAACTTGTTCTCAACTGGCCAACCTGGTAAAATAAAGGTGAAATAAAAAATAAATATATATATATATATATATATATATATATATATAAGTGTTGTAATGATGTGCAAATAGTTAAAGTACAAAAGGGAAAATAAATAAACATAAATATGGGTTGTATTTACAATGGTGTTCGTTCTTCACTGGTAGCCATTTTCTTGTGGCAACAGGTCACAAATATTGCTGCTGTGACACACTGTGGAATTTCACCCAATAGACAAGGGAGTTTATCAAAATTGGATTTGTTTTTCGAATTCTTTCTGTGTCTGTGTTATCTGAGGGAAATGTATGTCTCTAATATGATCATATGTTGGGCAGGGGGTTAGGAAGTGCAGCTCAGTTTCCACCTCATTTTGTGGGCAGTGGGCACATGGCCTGTCTTCTCTTGAGAGCCAGGTCTGCCTGCGCCGGCCTTTCTCAATAGCAAGGCTATGCTCACTGAGTCTGTACATAGTCAAAGATTTCCTTCATTTTGGGTCAGTCACAGTGGTCAGGTATTCTGCCACTGTGTACTCTCTGTTTAGGGTCAGTCACAGTGGTCAGGTATTCTGCCACTGGGTACTCTCTGTTTAGGGTCAGTCACAGTGGTCAGGTATTCTGCCACTGGGTACTCTCTGTTTAGGGTCAGTCACAGTGGTCAGGTATTCTGCCACTGGGTACTCTCTGTTTAGGGTCAGTCACAGTGGTCAGGTATTATGCCACTGTGTACTCTCTGTTTAGGGCCAGTCACAGTGGTCAGGTATTCTGCCACTGGGTACTCTCTGTTTAGGGTCAGTCACAGTGGTCAGGTATTCTGCCACTGGGTACTCTCTGTTTAGGGTCAGTCACAGTGGTCAGGTATTCTGCCACTGGGTACTCTCTGTTTAGGGTCAGTCACAGTGGTCAGGTATTCTGCCACTGTGTACTCTCTGTTTAGGGCCAGTCACAGTGGTCAGGTATTCTGCCACTGGGTACTCTCTGTTTAGGGTCAGTCACAGTGGTCAGGTATGCTGCCACTGGGTACTCTCTGTTTAGGGTCAGTCACAGTGGTCAGATATTCTGCCACTGTGTACTCTCTGTTTAGGGCCAGTCACAGTGGTCAGGTATTCTGCCACTGGGTACTCTCTGTTTAGGGTCAGTCACAGTGGTCAGGTATTCTGCCACTGGGTACTCTCTGTTTAGGGTCAGTCACAGTGGTCAGGTATTCTGCCACTGGGTACTCTCTGTTTAGGGTCAGTCACAGTGGTCAGGTATTCTGCCACTGGGTACTCTCTGTTTAGGGTCAGTCACAGTGGTCAGGTATTCTGCCACTGGGTACTCTCTGTTTAGGGTCAGTCACAGTGGTCAGGTATTCTGCCACTGGGTACTCTCTATTTAGGGTCAGTCACAGTGGTCAGGTATTCTGCCACTGGGTACTCTCTGTTTAGGGTCAGTCACAGTGGTCAGGTATTCTGCCACTGTGTACTCTCTGTTTAGGGCCAGTCACAGTGGTCAGGTATTCTGCCACTGGGTACTCTCTGTTTAGGGCCAGTCACAGTGGTCAGGTATTCTGCCACTGTGTACTCTCTGTTTAGGGTCAGTCACAGTGGTCAGGTATTCTGCCACTGGGTACTCTCTGTTTAGGGCCAGTCACAGTGGTCAGGTATTCTGCCACTGGGTACTCTCTGTTTAGGGTCAGTCACAGTGGTCAGGTATTCTGCCACTGGGTACTCTCTGTTTAGGGCCAGTCACAGTGGTCAGGTATTCTGCCACTGGGTACTCTCTGTTTAGGGCCAAAAAGCAGTCTAGTTTGCTTTGTTTTTTTGTTAATTCTTTCCAATGTGTCAAGTACTTATCTTTTTGTTTTCTCATGATTTGGTTGGTTCTAATTGTGTTGCTGTCCTGGGGCTCTGTTTTTTTGTTTTTTTATTTCACCTTTATTTAACCAGGTAGGCTAGTTGAGAACAAGTTCTCATTTACAACTGCGACCTGGCCAAGATAAAGCATAGCAGTGTGAACAGACAACACAGAGTTACACATGGAGTAAACAATTAACAAGTCAATAACACAGTAGAAAAAAAGAGAGTCTATATACATTGTGTGCAAAAGGCATGAGGAGGTAGGCGGATAATTACAATTTTGCAGATTAACACTGGAGTGATACATGATCAGATGGTCATGTGCAGGTAGAGATACTGGTGTGCAAAAGAGCAGAAAAGTAAATAAATAAACAGTATGGGGATGAGGTAGGTAAATTGGGTGGGGCTATTTACCGATGGACTATGTACAGCTGCAGCGATCGGTTAGCTGCTCAGATAGCAGATGTTTGATGTTGGTGAGGGAGATAAAAGTCTCCAACTTCAACGATTTTTGCCATTTGTTCCAGTCACAGGCAGCAGAGAACTGAAAGGAAAGGCGGCCAAATGAGGTGTTGGCTTTAGGGATGATCAGTGAGATATAACTGCTGGAGCGCGTGCTACGGGTGGGTGTTGCCATTGTGACCAGTGAACTGAGATAAGGCAGAGCTTTACCTAGCATGGACTTGTAGATGACCTGGAGCCAGTGGGTCTGGCGATGAATATGTAGCGAGGGCCAGCGGGGGGTGTGTGTGTTTGTGGGGTGTGGGGTGTGTTTGTGAACAGAGCCCCAGGACCAGCTTGCTTAGGGGACCCTTCTCCAGGTTCATCTCTCTGTAGGTGATGGCTTTGTTATGGAAGGTCTGGGAATCACTTCCTTTTAGGTGGTTGTAACGTCTCTTTTCTGGATTTTGATCATTAGCAGGTATCGGCCTAATTCTGCTCTGCATGCATTATTTTGTGTTTTAACGTTGTACACAGAGGATATTTTTGCAGAATTCTGCATGCAAAGTCTCCATTTGGTGCTTGTCCCATTTTGTGAATTCTTGGTTGGTGAGTGGACCCCCCTTCTTGCCTTGTCTCTCAGATCGTTCACAGCTTTGTGGAAGTTACCTGTGGTGCTGATGTTTAGGCCGAGGTATGTTTAGTTTGTGTGCTCTGGGGCAAATGTGTCTAGATTGAATTTGTAGTTGTGGTCCTGGCAATTGGACCTTTTTTTGCAACACCATTATTTTTGTCTTACTGAGATTTACTGTCAGGGTTCCCAGGTCTGACAGAATCCCGGCAGAAGAACTAGGTGCTGCTGTAGGCCCTCCTTGGTTGGGGACAGAAGCACCAGTAAATCTCCGTCTCTCTTCACTTCCTCCAATAATACATTCAATAATGTTGTTTTATCTTCTCTTTAATGTAATTTTCATGAGATTTTTTATAATTGCTTTCTGTGGGGGTGTCGTCCCATTTGTTAATCTGTCAGTCTCTCTCTGCTTTGTTTTCCCCTCTCCCCAGTTATCCAAAACACTCTATCATTATTTGCACTCACTATGTCTAATTCTAGCGTTATAATATTGTAAATACAAGCCTCAAAGTTTCCCAGACTTTGTTTTTCCTTGTCAGTTACCCAATACTCCCTAACTATTTTACCAACTATTTTTTGCTCAAAAATGTGGTGTCTCAGTGTTAGGCATAGGGACACATCCTGCCATTCATTGTATTATCTACCATTAAAAAAAACACTTATAACAGAATATCATGACTCCAAGGTTTACCTCTTACGAATCCAGACAATTCCAACACATACAGCACATTATAAACTATCAACCATATTACTTAGAACAGGGCAGCTCTCTACTCCCCGAAAATAGCTGCTGTAATAAAGTAACCCTTTGGTGAACTTGAACATCACATCCGTCATTGACTAGTAGGCCATACAGCTAATTTCTTTCGGGAAGTGTTGCGTTTTGAGCAGGTAGCAGCAGGATATGTGTTCAGCCTTGACCTTTCAGTACAGTTATGGTTAGAGTAACCAGAGAGCTGATTTCCCTTGTCATGTCCTCTCTCCCCTGGGTCTGAGCGGTCTAGAGATGGACGATAATGACTGGTGGTCTATGACGCAGAGAGACGAAAGGAGAAAGAGATAGATAGAGAGATAGAAATGGGGAGGAATTGAAAGACATGAATTGAAAGGGGATAGGGTAGGACAGGGGATCACAGAGAGACTGAGGAAGACAGACAGGGTACTCTGTGTGGAGGGAGTTCATTTGAGAGAAGCAGGGAACTGAGAGAGAGAGAGAGCCTCTGCATGGGTTTAGACAGAGAACCAACACTATGTCAGCAGAACGACACTAATCCTACTTCCTCTCTTTGTATGGAACACTGTTTGGGTCTTTGCATGTCAAAAAAGATACACACAATTTGACGTGTCAAATAAGCTTGATGACCGATCAGGACCTCAATATGACTGCACATCCCATAATAATTGAACGCGTTCATAAATGTTTTAAGTAGTTATTACACATTGATTACACTATCACTTGTATTTCACAACAACTGTGAATTGAGCCACATTTATTGTCAACCTATGTGTTTTGAACACTATTCCCGAGGATAAACCATACTTAGTATATGTTTTGGATTATGATAACTCTGAGGAGGACGTTGGGAAAAAAATATATTGGGTATTGAGTAGACTGATACCCCATTTCATTGATCCCAAATCCTTAGTTAAAGCTGTACATTGCAATATGAATGTCAATACACACAATAGGCTGACTGGGGAGATGATTTTACACAGTCACAGTCCCGCTATAAGGCTAATATTTGCGTAAACTGTGTCACAGTTGTGTTCTGTGGGTGTCACCGAGTAGACCGATACCCCATTTAATTGCTTCACATTCCAACCTTGTTTAACATTATCTAGTCTAAATATGACATGATCACTTTCATCACTTTCAAAGAGGTACCTCTATTTTGAAGGCAAACCGCAAATTCCACTATTGTGCCTAATCCTTATTGTGGCTAGCTTCACAAAACATAGCCCGGTGCGGTCGAGCCTCACTAGCCAGATGAAGCTACCTGGCTGCTTATAATGTTAGCTTTGTGCAACAGGGTTGCTGGATAGCTAGTTATTTCAATAGGCGAACAAGTGGCTACCAGGCTAATACTTACTCACAAGGATTCCTAAATCATTTCTAAGAATATTGAAAATGACTCCAGGTTCTACTGGTCATTGTTTTCAGGCTGGTTGTATTGGTGCTAGCTAGGTACCGAGCTAAAGCTAGCTACCCCAGAAGTTGCGGTCGAACAAATAATGCCTTAAATAATGCCAGCGTGGTATTGTAAACCCATCGTTCATGGCCAGTGTTTGTTTTTGCAAACTTTTTTGTACATATTTGACAGTGCTGCTGATAGTAGTGGTGGCGCCGGGCTTGCATGTGCAAATTCACAACACTCGAAAATAGAACTGTGCTATTTGACATGTCAAATTAAAAGCTTATTTGACGTGTATCTTTTTTGACATTTAAAGACCCAAACGGCGTTCCATAGCTTTGAGTTTGGGCTTATCACTCAGTGTGTGTGGTTTACACACTGTGTTTGCACAATGAGCCACATCTTATTAAGGATACCGGTGAGTTAACTGTTGAGCAGAAAAAAAGGAAAAACTATTTCACGGCACTGTGAAAACTTCCATTAAAAACTTTGAAGAGCTGAACATCAGACGTTACCTCCATGCAGTCGTAATCATCAGCCCTGGGTTGAAATTTTTTTATTTATTTTATTTTACCTTTATTTAACTAGGCAAGTCAGTTAAGAACAAATTCTTATTTTCAATGACGGCCTAGGAACAGTGGGTTAACTGCCTGTTCAGGGGCAGAACGACAGATTCGTACCTTGTCAGCTCGGGGGTTTGAACTTGCAACCTTCCGGTTACTAGTCCAACGCTCTAACCACTAGGCTACCCTGCCGCCCCCAATAAATGCTTATTGAAGTATTTGGATTTAAATACTCTTTTAAAAGGTATAATGGAGCCCAATTAACCACCTCTATTACTCATCACCTGTGATATTTAGAACCTTTATTTGACCATATCAGATATGGATAGACTAGAACATACCGTATATGACATGAGAAACACGTTTGATAGTGATGACATCATAAGCAGGTCGTACAGATTCATGTTTGTTAGTGATGACGTCATAGGCAGGTCGCACAGATTCATGTTTGTTAGTGATGACATCATAGGCAGGACGTACAGATTCGTGCTTCTTAGTGATGACATCATAGGCAGGTCGTACAGATTCGTGTTTCTGAGTGATGACATCATAGGTAGGTCGAACAGGTTCGTGTTCTATTTGATACAGTTTAGTCAGATAGTACATTGAGCCAAAGCAGGTGATTGGAAATATCCTATACTGAAAATGTCTTTCACACACACACACACACACACATGGTTTTTGGGTTAGGGAAAATAGGATTTTGAATGGGACTGAATTGTGTCCCCACAAGGTTAGCTATACAAGACCGTGTGTGTCATATTTAGCTTCATCATAGAAGCATCATAGACACTCTGATAGCTACATTCCAATAAACCAGCTTCTCTACTGTTAGAACACACAATACCTTCTCAATCTCTCTATCCATTTCTCACAGCAGCCTTTGCAACAGAAGCGTGTTTCTTTTCCCTGTCAGAATGACATCAAAGTCCACTAACATTGAAGAACACAATCCTTATCCTGATTTACTTCACTTTGTTACTCTACAGATGATCATAGGTAAACACTCTCCTCCTCTGACTACAGATTCAGTAAGGTATCGCACACTGTCTTTTCAGTTTGTCTTCTTCCCTTTCTTCTTCTGCTCCTCTCCTTCTGCAGTATCTGCAGTCTCATCCCTCCCGCTCTGACCCGTTACAGCTGGGTTTCCTGTTTCCTTCCATGGCAGGAAGCTGTAAGACACCAGGGCTGTGATGAGATACATGAGCATGCCGGTGTAGTGCCCCACCACCAAGCAGAGTGGCTGTGCCAGGACGAACAGACAGAAGACATTGACGCTGGCGCTCTCTGCCAGCTCCACCCGGTCTTCCTGACTGGCACGCAGCACGCCGAAGAAATATATCAACGCCACCGCCGGGTAAAAGGCCAACTCAACCATGGTGACGTCCGAGTCAAGGGAGAGAACTGGTGCTCTTGATGATGTCCCAGACGTAGACACGTAGACTTAGAACACGCCACAAACACAAACTCCTCACAGGGAAACCAGAGGTTCCACACACATGTACTCGTTGGTCTTTCAGTCCTACCGACACACAGAGAAGACAGATGAGATGTGAGGGTGTGCCCTGCAGAGAGAGAACGATGGACCTTTGATCATCAGTCCGGTTGGATCAGTAAAACATTAGCTAGTATCTGATGGGGTCAAAGCCTTCTCACACTGTGTGTGTGTGTGTGTGTGTGTGTGTGTGTGTGTGTGTGTGTGTGTGTGTGTGTGTGTGTGTGTGTGTGTGTGTGTGTGTGTGTGTGTGTGTGTGTGTGTGTGTGTGTGTGTGTGTGTGTGTGTGTGTCAAGCTATATTACCCAAGTCTTATCTGATGGGGCCAAGGCCTTATGTGCCACAGCATACAGCTATAACTACTGACAACAGATATGATAAAAATATATTTATTTTAACACTGTAACCTCTTGGTATTAAAGAGATGCATTATCAAAAGCTCTCAGCACAGTGCTGACAATGCACCAGTTGTGATGAAGAGGCTACTTTGGGATGCTGGTCTTCCAGGCAGAGTTGCAAAGAAAAAGCCATATTTCAGACTGGCCAATAAAAAGAAAAGATTAAGATGGGCAAAAGAACACAGACACTGGACAGAGGAACTGTGCCTAGAAGGCCAGCATCCCGGAGTCGCCTCTTCAATGTTGACGTTGAGACTGGTGTTTTGCGGGTACTATTTAATGAAGCTGTCAGTTGAGGACTTGAGGCATCTTTTTCTCAAACTAGACGCTAATGTACCTGTCCTTTTGCTAAGTTGTGCACCGTTGCCTCCCAATCCTCTTCCTATTCTGGTTAGTGACAGTTTGCGCTGTTCTGGGAGTAGTACACAGTGTTGTATGAGATCATCAGTTTCTTGGCAATTTCTTGCATGGAATAGCCTTCATTACTCAGAACAAGAATTGACTGATAAGTTTTTGAAGAAAGTACTTAGTTTCTGGACATTTTGACATTTTGACATTTTGTAATTGAACCCACAAATGCTGATGCTCCAGATACTCAACTAGTCTAAAGAAGGACAGTTGTATTGCTTCTTTAATCAGACAACAGTTTTCAGCTGTGCTAACATAATTGCAAAAGGGTTTTCTAATGAGCCTTTTGAAATGATAAACTTGGATTAGCTAACACAGTGTGCCATTGGAACACAGGAGTGATGATTGCTGATAATGGGCCTCTATACGCCTTTGTAGATATTCCATTAAAAAATCAGCTACAATCGTCATTTACAACATTAACAATGTCTACACTGTATTTCTGATCAATTTGATGTCATTTTAAATGGACAAAAAATGTTTTTTCTTTTCTTTCAAAAAGGACATTTCTAAGTGAACCCAAACTTTTGAATTGTAGTGTAGGTTAAGATGACCATCTATCTATCGATTGAGTTATTGAATCAAATCAAATCAAATCAAATTTTATTTGTCACATACACATGGTTAGCAGATGTTAATGCGAGTGTAGCGAAATGCTTGTGCTTCTAGTTCCGACAATGCAGTAATAACCAACAAGTAATCTAACATACAATTCCAAAACTACTGTCTTATACACAGTGTAAGGGGATAAAGAATATGTACATAAGGATATATGAATGAGTGATGGTACAGAGCAGCATAGGCAAGATACAGTAGATGGTATCGGGTACAGTATATACATATGAGATGAGTATGTAAACAAAGTGGCATAGTTAAAGTGGCTAGTGATACATGTATTACATAAGGATGCAGTCGATGATATAGAGTACAGTATATACGTATGCATATGAGATTAATAATGTAGGGTAAGTAACATTATATAGGGTAGCATTGTTTAAAGTGGCTAGTGATATATTTACATCATTTCCCATCAATTCCCATTATTAAAGTGGCTGGAGTTGAGTCAGTGTCAGTGTCAGTGTCAGTGTGTTGGCAGCAGCCACTCAATGTTAGTGGTGGCTGTTTAACAGTCTGATGGCCTTGAGATAGAAGCTGTTTTTCAGTCTCTCGGTCCCAGCTTTGATGCACCTGTACTGACCTCGCCTTCTGGATGATAGCGGGGTGAACAGGCAGTGGCTCGGGTGGTTGATGTCCTTGATGATCTTTATGGCCTTCCTGTAACATCGGGTGGTGTAGGTGTCCTGGAGGGCAGGTAGTTTGCCCCCGGTGATGCGTTGTGCAGACCTCACTACCCTCTGGAGAGCCTTACGGTTGAGGGCGGAGCAGTTGCCGTACCAGGCGGTGATACAGCCCGCCAGGATGCTCTCGATTGTGCATCTGTAGAAGTTTGTGAGTGCTTTTGGTGACAAGCCGAATTTCTTCAGCCTCCTGAGGTTGAAGAGGCGCTGCTGCGCCTTCTTCACGATGCTGTCTGTGTGAGTGGACCAATTCAGTTTGTCTGTGATGTGTATGCCGAGGAACTTAAAACTTGCTACCCTCTCCACTACTGTTCCATCGATGTGGATAGGGGGTGTTCCCTCTGCTGTTTCCTGAAGTCCACAATCATCTCCTTAGTTTTGTTGACGTTGAGTGTGAGGTTATTTTCCTGACACCACACTCCGAGGGCCCTCACCTCCTCCCTGTAGGCCGTCTCGTCGTTGTTGGTAATCAAGCCTACCACTGTTGTGTCGTCCGCAAACTTGATGATTGAGTTGGAGGCGTGCGTGGCCACGCAGTCGTGGGTGAACAGGGAGTACAGGAGAGGGCTCAGAACGCACCCTTGTGGGGCCCCAGTGTTGAGGATCAGCGGGGAGGAGATGTTGTTGCCTACCCTCACCACCTGGGGGCGGCCCGTCAGGAAGTCCAGTACCCAGTAGCACAGGGCGGGGTCGAGACCCAGGGTCTCGAGCTTGATGACGAGCTTGGAGGGTACTATGGTGTTGAATGCTGAGCTGTAGTCAATGAACAGCATTCTCACATAGGTATTCCTCTTGTCCAGATGGGTTAGGGCAGTGTGCAGTGTGGTTGAGATTGCATCGTCTGTGGACCTATTTGGGCGGTAAGCAAATTGGAGTGGGTCTAGGGTGTCAGGTAGGGTGGAGGTGATATGGTCCTTGACTAGTCTCTCAAAACACTTCATGATGACGGATGTGAGTGCTACGGGCGGTAGTCGTTTAGCTCAGTTACCTTAGCTTTCTTGGGAACAGGAACAATGGTGGCCCTCTTGAAGCATGTGGGAACAGCAGACTGGTATAGGGATTGATTGAATATGTCCGTAAACACACCGGCCAGCTGGTCTGCGCATGCTCTGAGGGCGCGGCTGGGGATGCTGTCTGGGCCTGCAGCCTTGCGAGGGTTAACACGTTTAAATGTCTTACTCACCTCGGCTGCAGTGAAGGAGAGACCGCATGTTTTCATTGCAGGCCGTGTCAGTGGCACTGTATTGTCCTCAAAGCGGGCAAAAAACTTATTTAGTCTGCCTGGGAGCAAGACATCCTGATCCGTGACTGGGCTGGATTTCTTCCTGTAGTCCGTGATTGACTGTAGACCCTGCCACATGCCTCTTGTGTCTGAGCCGTTGAATTGAGATTCTACTTTGTCTCTGTACTGACGCTTAGCTTGTTTAATAGCCTTGCGGAGGGAATAGCTGCACTGTTTGTATTCAGTCATGTCACCAGACACCTTGCCCTGATTAAAAGCAGTGGTTCGCGCTTTCAGTTTCACACAAATGCTGCCATCAATCCACGGTTTCTGGTTAGGGAATGTTTTAATCGTTGCTATGGGAACGACATCTTCAACGCACGTTCTAATGAACTCGCACACCGAATCAGCGTATTCGTCAATGTTGTTGTCTGACGCAATACGAAACATCTCCCAGTCCACGTGATGGAAGCAGTCTTGGAGTGTGGATTCAGCTTGGTCGGACCAGCGTTGGACAGACCTCAGCGTGGGAGCTTCTTGTTTTAGTTTCTGTCTGTAGGCAGGGATCAACAAAATGGAGTCGTGGTCAGCTTTTCCGAAAGGGGGCGGGGCAGGGCCTTATATGCGTCGCGGAAGTTAGAGTAACAATGATCCAGGGTCTTTCCACCCCTGGTTGCGCAATCGATATGCTGATAAAATTTAGGGAGTCTTGTTTTCAGATTAGCCTTGTTAAAATCCCCAGCTACAATGAATGCAGCCTCCGGATAAATCGTTTCCAGTTTGCAGAGAGTTAAATAAAGTTTGTTCAGAGCCATCGATGTGTCTGCTTGGGGGATATATACGGCTGTGATTATAATCGAAGAGAATTCCCTTGGTAGATAATGCGGTCTACATTTCATTGTGAGGAATTCTAAATCAGGTGAACAGAAGGATTTGAGTTCCTGTATGTTTCTTTCATCACACCATGTCACATTGGCCATAAGGCATACGCCCCCGCCCGTCTTCTTACCAGAAAGATGTTTGTTTCTGTCGGCGCGATGCGTGGAGAAACCCGCTGGCTGCACCGCTTCGGATTGCGTCTCTCCAGTTAGCCATGTTTCCGTGAAGCAGAGAACGTTACAGTCTCTGATGTCCCTCTGGAATGCTACCCTTGCTCGGATTTCATCAACCTTGTTGTCAAGAGACTGGACATTGGCGAGAAGAATGCTAGGGAGTGGTGCACGATGTGCCCGTCTCCGGAGTCTGACCAGAAGACCGCGACAGGGTCATAGTTGAGACTATGCGGTCAATCTCTGGCAAAATATGAATGCAGAGATATGTAAAGCATTCCGTTGCATTCACAAAAAGAAGTCAGAAGTGTAGGTCATCTTTCCTCCTCCTTCAGCATCATAATTGAGGATGTTGCATTATTTATTTTGGTCCAAAAGTGCGGGTGTGGAATTGCACAAGTCTGTAAGAAACAAAATTACATTGTCTGCATAAAGAGCAATCCGATGTTCCAATCTGATCTATTCTGATACCTGAAATATTTGACCTAACAGCTATGGCTAGAGGCTCAATGGCTAGGATAAACAGGAGAGGAGAAAGAGGGCAGCCCTGCCTAAAACCCCTGCAGATGTCAAAGGTTTTTGGATACCGTATTAGTAGTAAGTATCTCTGCAGTGGGATTTGTATATATATATATATATATATACAGTGGGGCAAAAAAGTATGGAGTCAACCACCAATTGTGCAAGTTCTCCCACTTAAAAATAGGAGAGAGGCCTGTAATTTTTATCATAGGTACACTTCAACTATGACAGACAAAATGAGGAAAAAAAATCCAGAAAATCACATTGTAGGATTTTTAATTAATTAATTAGCAAATTATGGTGGAAAATAAGTATTTGGTCACCTACAAACAAGCAAGATTTCTGTCTCTCACAGACCTGTAACTTCTTCTTTAAGAGGCTCCTCTGTCCTCCATTCGTTACCTGTATTAATGGCACCTGTTTGAACTTGTTATCAGTATAAATGACACCTGTCCACAACCTCAAACAGTCACACTCCAAACTCCACTATGGGCAAGACCAAAGAGCTGTCAAAGGACACCAGAAACACAATTGTAGACCTGCACCAGGCTGGGAAGACTGAATCTGCAATAAGTAAGCAGCTTGGTTTGAAGAAATCAACTGTGGGAGCAATTATTAGGAAATGGAAGACATATAAGACCACTGATAATTTCCCTCGATCTGGGGCTCCATGCAAGATCTCACCCTGTGGGGTCAAAATGATCACAAGAATGGTGAGCAAAAATCCCAGAACCACACAGGGGGACCTAGTGAATGACCTGCAGAGAGCTGGGACCAACGTAACAAAGCCTACCATCAGTAACACACTATGCCGCCAGGGACTCAAATCCTGCAGTGCCAGACGTGTCCCCCTGCTTAAGCCAGTACATGTCCAGGCCCGTCTGAAGTTTGCTAGAGAGCATTTGGATGATCCAGAAGAAGATTGGGAGAATGTCATATGGTCAGATGAAATCAAAATATAACTTTTTGGTAAAAACTCAACTCGTCGTGTTTGGAGCACAAAGAATGCTGAGTTGCATCCAAAGAACACCATACCTACTGTGAAGCATGGGGGTGGAAACATCATGCTTTGGGGCTGTTTTTCTGCAAAGGGACCAGGACGACTGATCCGTGTAAAGGAAAGAATGAATGGGGCCATGTATCGTGAGATTTTGAGTGAAAACCTCCTTCCATCAGCAAGGGCATTGAAGATGAAACCTGGCTGGGTCTTTCAGCATGACAATGATCCCAAACACACCGCCCGGGCAACGAGGGAGTGGCTTCGTAAGAAGCATTTCAAGGTCCTGGAGTGGCCTAGCCAGTCTCCAGATCTCAACCCCATAGAAAATCTTTGGAGGGAGTTGAAAGTCTGTGTTGCCCAGTAACAGCCCCATAACATCACCGCTCTAGAGGAGATCTGCATGGAGGAATGGGCCAAAATACCTGCAACATTGTGTGAAAACCATGTGAAGACTTACAGAAAACGTTTGACCTCTGTCATTGCCAACAAAGGGTATATAACAAAGTATTGAGATAAACTTTTGTTATTGACCAAATACTTATTTTCCACCATAATTTGCAAATAAATTCATTAAAAATCCTACAATGTGATTTTCAGGATTTGTTTTCTCTGTCATAGTTGAAGTGTACCTATGATGAAATTTACAGGCCTCTCTCATATTTTTAAGTGGGAGAACTTGCACAATTGGTGGCTGACTAAATACTTTTTGCCCCACTGTATATATATTATCTTTATCCATTTACAAAAGCTCTCACCACAACCATAAGAAGTTAACACTTCAAAAAGATAGGGACACTGAACCCTGTCGAAAGCCTTCTCTGCGTCCCATGACAGGATCGCAGTTTCTGACGACCCAAATCTAGCATGTAGAACATTTAGCACTCTCCTAACATTATGAAATCCTTCACGACGACAACCTTGAATAAAGCCATTTTAGTCTCTACCCACCACATCTGGGAGGAAACCCTCCATCCTCCTTCCAAGTGCTTTACAAAGAACCTTAGTGTCAGAATTCAAAAGAGAAATAGCACGATAGGAATCACATTTGGTATGCAGCTTTCCGGGTTTTAGGAGCAGAGTGATCAGAGCTCCTTCTTAAAGAAGGGGGCAGGAGACCATTTTCGTAAGATTCAGGAGGGGAGTGCAGTTTGTTCTTAAATCTCTTGTAGATGTCAATGGGCAGCCCATCTGGCCCAGATGCCCTCATACTATCAATTGCATTGGAAATTTCCTCCAGTCAGCTCAGCATTAAGAATATCCTTAGATTCATATGAAATATTGGGAAACTCCAATCTAAAAGGTTAGCCTGGGTGTCAGTTTCAGGAGGATACTCTGATACATATAATTGTTCATAAAAGGATTTAAAGGTATTATCTCCCGAGGGTCTACCGTCACAGCTTCCCCTGTATCCTGAATTTAATTGACTGCTCTCTCTGCTTGTAGCGGTTTGATTCGCCAGGCCAACGGCTTCCCAGCTTTTTCACCCTGGTCCTAATAGGATTGGTTTAGTCTCAATAAGCTTGCTACCCGCAAAAGCTCTGTTATGTTGAGCCCTGAGGAACTCCTTATGTGTACCTGTGGAATTAGTGAGAAATTTCTCTCCAGAGTTTTAGTTTCAAGTAATTTCATGTTTTGCCATGGTATTTTATAAAAACTTGCAGCTGGTGGCAATATTACAGTTGGGAGAACAAGTATTTGATACACTGCTGATTTAGCAGGTTTTCCTACTTACAAAGCATGTAGAGGTCTGTAATTTTTATCATAGGTACACTTTAACTGTGAGAGACGGAATCTAAAACAAAAATCCAGAAAATCACATTGTATGATTTATAAGTAATTCATTTGCATTTCTTGCTGTGAGATGTTACCCCACTCTTCCACCAAGGCACTTGCCTAACCCTCACCCTCCGATCCAACAGGTCCCAGGCGTGCTCAATGGAATTGAGATCCGGGCTCTTCGCTGGCCACTTTTTGCCAGTCCTGTCTGGTTCAGCGACGGTGGGTTTGTGCCCATAGGCGACGTTGCTGCCGGTGATGTCTGGTGAGGACCTGCATTACAACAGGCCTACAAGCCCTTAGCCCAGCTTCTCTCAGCCTATTGTGGACAGTCTGAGCACTGATGGAGGGATTGTGCGTTCCTGGTGTAACTCTGGCAGTTGTTGCCATCCTGTACCTGTCCCGCAGGACTGATGTTCGGATGTACCGATCAGTGCAGGTGTTGTTCCACGTGGTTTGCCAATGCGAGGACAATCAGCTGTCCGTCCTGTCTCCATGTAGCGCTGTCTTAGGCGTCTCACAGTACAGACATTGCAACTCATTGCCCTGGCCACATCTGCAGTCCTCATGCCTCCTTGCAGCATGCTTAAGGCACGTTCACGCAGATGAGCAGGGACCCTGGGCATCTTTCTTTTGGCGTTTTTCAGTCAGTAGAAAGGCCTCTTTAGTGTCCTAAGTTGTCATAACTGTGAGCTTAATTGCCTACCGTCTGTAAACTGTTAGTGTCTTAACAACTGTTCCACTGGTGCATGTTCATTAATTATTTATGGTTCATTGAACAAACATGGGAAACAGTGTTTACACCCTTTACAGTGAAGATCTGTGAAGTTATTTGGATTTTTATGAATTAACTTTGAAAGACAGGGTCCTGAAAAAGGGACGTTTCTTTTTTTGCTGAGTTTTTAATCTGCGGTGGGATCACAAATTGTTTGCAATCTGATATGGAATGGGCTTATGGATAGTAAAAATAATAATAATAATAACTCCACTCACATGGGAACTAAATGAGGCTGCAATGACCTGCCCAGGCCACCTCTTGCATATCTTAGGAATGTTGCAAGATAATAGATGTGATTCTTGCTAAAATATGATCTTCGCCTTAAGTTGTTTTAATCTACTTATTAACTGTTTTATTTTGGCGATTTTATTTAATCCCCTACAGTTCCAGGATGTAAATTTAACCTTAACACTATGAGTCATCGAATTTACCAGGGACACTTGAATTTAAACATTGCCCCACATTGGATCAGCCGAATATACCAACAGTGCTCTGTTACCACCATAAACAAAAACACAAAGGACACTTTAAAGCACGTCAACGTACAAAAACACCTAACAATGAACCACAAATGTGTGATTAACCCTCTTACCCCAAAGTCTAAAAGTCTAACAGACCTCCCCCTCTCAGTGACACTCCGTATAAGGTGCTCAGAGCCACACACACGTGAGGAGCCGCCTCTGCGTCGTCCCCCCCCCCCACTCTGTACACCTTCTGCCCGCCACTTGTCATTACACTGTGTTCACCATTTAACAAAGAACCAAAACAATACCAGGAGTGAGCCAGAATATAAGGCCACCATGATCTAGCCTCATATAGGCCTAAATAAAATAAACCTGCAAGTTCCGATGCATAAAAGCAAGTTTCATTGTACAGTCGTGGCCAAACGTTTTGAGAATGACACAAATATTAATTTTCACAAAGTCTGCTGCCTCAGTTTGTATGATGGCAATTTGCATATACTCCAGAATGTTATGAAGAGTGAACAGATGAATTGCAATTAATTGCAAAGTCCCTCTTTGCCATTCAAATGAACTGAATCCCCAAAAAACATTTCCACTGCATTTCAGCCAAGCCACAAAAGGACCATTTGACATCATGTCAGTGATTCTCTCGTTAACACAGGTGTGAGAGTTGACAATGACTAAGATCAATCTGTCATGCTGATTGAGTTCGAATAACAGACTGGAAGCTTCAAAAGGAGGGTGGTGCTGGGAATCATTGTTCTTCCTCTGTCAATCATGGTTGGTTACCTGCAAGGAAACATGTGCCGTAATCATTGCTTTGCGCAAAAAGGGCTTCACAGGCAAGGAAGCTTGCACCTAAATCAACCATTTATCGGATCATCAAGAACTTCAAGGAGATTGTTGTGAAGAAGGCTTCAGGGTGCCCAAGAAAGTCCAGCAAGTACCAGGACCGTCTACTAAAGCTGATTCAGCTGCAGGATCGGGGCACCACCAGTACAGAGCTTGCTCAGGCATGGCAGCAGGCAGGTGTGAGTGCGCATCTGCACGCACAGTGAGGCGAAGACTTTTGAAGGATGGCCTGGTGTCAAGAAGGGCAGCAAAGAAGCCACTTCTCTCCAGGAAAAACATCAGGGACAGACTGATATTCTGCAAAAGGTACAGGGATTGGACTGCTGAGGACTGGGGTAAAGTCATTTTCTCTGATGAATCCCCTTTCCGATTGTTTTGGTCATCCGGAAAAAAGCTTGTCCGGAGAAGACAAGGTGAGCGCTACCATCAGTCCTGTGTCATGCCAACAGTAAAGCATCCTGAGACCATTCATGTGTGGGGTTGCTTCTCAGCTAAGGGAGTGGGCTCACTCACAATTTTGCCACAGCCATGAATAAAGAACAACACATCCTCCGAGAGCAACTTCTCCCAACCATCCAGGAACAGTTTGGTGACGAACAATGCCTTTTCCAGCATGATGGAGCACCTTGCCATAAGGCAAAAGTGATAACTAAGTGGCTCGGGGAACAAAACATCGATATTTTGGATCCATGGCCAGAAAACTCCTCAGATCTTCATCCCATTGAGAACTTGTGGTCATCAACCCTCAAGAGACGGGTGCACAAACAAAACCCCACAAATTCTGACAAACTCCAAGCATTGATTATGCAAGAATGGGCTGCCATCAGTCAGGATGTTAATTGACAGCATGCCAGGGCGGATTGCAGAGGTCTTGAAAAAGAAGGGTCAACACTGCAAATATTGACTCTTTGCATCAATTTCATGTAATTGTCAATAAAAGCCTTTGACACTTATGAAATGCTTGTAATTATACTTCAGTATTCCATAGTAACATCTCACAACTATATCTAAAGACATTGAAGCAGAAAACTTTGTGAAAATTAATATTTGTGTCATTCTCAAAACTTTTGGCCATGACTGTACATTAAATTATAATAAGGCTAGGCCTACTTCTAAACTGGCCATGTTATCATAGCTCAATAGACAGTCCTATGTTACTAGATAAATTATAACACAGTGAACTGGCTCAAACTTTAAATACCTGTTTAGACAAAACCAAAAGCAATAGTTGGAAACATAAATCAAAGTTGAACTTTCCGTTGCTATTGCCACTTCTTCAGCTCCGCTTCCACACCTCTGCCTAGCTTCTCAAGATACTGGTCCGCCTCGACTGGTGTTTCCAAAATGTAGGAACGATCGCCGTGGGAGACCCTCAGACGCCCTGGAAAGATAATTCCATACCGGAATTAGCCCGTAGCCGCTGCTTGACACTGTCAAAGCGTTTCTGCTGCTTGTGGACTTCCATGGAGAGATCTGGGAAGAACATAACTTGCCGATTCTTGTGGAGTTCTCACTTTCGCCCTGACTGCATTCCCCACGCGAATCTTATCTTTATAGTTTAAGAACTTCATTATCAGAGCCCTCTGGGTTGCGTTGGGGTCGGAGTTTCGGCCAGAAATCCGATGAGCTCTCTCAATGATCGAAGGAGAGAGGAGTGGCTCCATCTCCAGAGCCTCGTGAAGCCACCGCTCTAGGAATGAGCAAGCATCGCTCCCCTCAGCACCTTCGGGGAGATGTACAAGTCTCAAGTTCAATCTCCTGCTGCGGCCCTCCAAATCAACTGGTTTAGAGGTAAGCGATTCAACCTTTTCCTCAAGAGCGGTGGTCGTTGCCTGCAGGGCCATAACGTTGTCTTCGGTTCCAGAGATGCGTACCTCAGCCTGAGAGATTTGGCCAGCACATTCTTTGACTTTCTTAACATTGTCTACTGCAGACAGTACATTTTCAAATTTGATAGAGAATTCTGCATTCCTATCTTTGATGGCCTTGAGGATATCTTTGGCTCTAATGTCACTGCACGTGTTTATTGCCTCAGTCCTGCTTCCACCACTAGCACATGAAGCTAGCACGATACCTTCGTCCTCAGACTCTAAACTTTCACTCGTTAAGTCTGGCTTTTTGGTGTGACTTTTCCTTTTCAGCATTGTGGGTTTCGGAAGCTAATAAACGTATTCCTGGTACACCAAGCTTGAGGATGAACTTATTTCAGGATGTATTTCAAATTTGTAGCGGAGCTAAAAAAAGGATGCGACTGATCAGCTCTGCGCCCTACCGGAAGCCCCCATGACATAGCTTTTAGCAGTGGAATGTATAAATACCCAGAACAGATGGGGTTGGATCTGTACAATGCTTCCCAGCTCAATACACTCGCTCTGTTTCTAGTTTGTTGTGTTGGTTTTAATGGATGTTATTACCACAGCACTGATTATGAGAATGAGAAGGTTATCTTAAAGATACAATACAGACAGGGAGGATGTTATTGCTGACCTTTCTGTCCATTACAGAAATGATTGTCCGTGGTCGTCATTTGTCCCCGACGACACCCACTAATAGTGTGATTTGCCTAATTGCTTCCAGAAAGGCAATATTTTTGTTCGCCATGACGCAAGCTAGGAGCAGAAATACAGTAATTAGACCACTGGAACAGGAATCAGAGAGAGAGAGAGAGAGAGAGAGGGGGCGAGAGAGAAAGAGAGAGTGTGTGTGAGAGAGAGAGAGAGAGAGAGAGAGAGAGAGAGTGAAAGTGAAAGACAACTGTGTAAAACTCTTGGTGTGGGCAGCAGCTGAACATGTGCACCACCATGACCACCTGCTGGTCTGGCATGGCTGGAAGCTCCTTATCCTGTTCATAAGATGCTCACCAGCAGTTCTAATGAGATAACCTTTGAACCCTATCACCCCCTCTCCTCCCAAGAACCAAAGAAATTGAAGAACATTGAAGAAGAATGAGTGGGAAGTGAGGGTTGACCAGAAACTGGCACAGTGGTATCACAGGGACAATTGTAACTAATAATATCACAATTACAAATAGAAATGTTCTCACTCTTCATGTTCCTGCATTTTCTCTGCCAGGTCTTGCCAAACCCTTGATTGAACACATCTGCACTAACTTGCCCACCCACCTGACCATGACCACAATGCACTTTACAGATGCTAGTCATTTAACAGGGGAGGTGGTGTCTGTGTATGCACACAAGAAAGAGAGAGTTGTCACTGTCAGCCTAGTTCCTGTTACAGACAGAGACAGGGTGAGCCCATGTTTCAGACAGAGACAGGGTGAGCCCATGTTACAGACAGAGACAGGGTGAGCCCATGTTACAGACAGAGACAGGGTGAGCCTATGTTACAGACAGGGTGAGCCCATGTTACAGACAGAAACAGACAGAGACAGGGTGAGCCCATGTTACAGA
Source organism: Oncorhynchus tshawytscha (assembly GCF_018296145.1). Taxonomy (NCBI): domain Eukaryota; kingdom Metazoa; phylum Chordata; class Actinopteri; order Salmoniformes; family Salmonidae; genus Oncorhynchus; species Oncorhynchus tshawytscha. The sequence continues at coordinate 11,672,421 of NC_056430.1, read as the reverse complement.
CAGAGACAGGGTGAGCCCATGTTACAGACAGAGACAGGGTGAGCCCATGTTACAGACAGAGACAGGGTGAGCCCATGTTACAGACAGAGACAGGGGGTGAGCCCATGTTTCAGACAGAGACAGGGTGAGCCCATGTTACAGACAGGGTGAGCCCATGTTACAGACAGAGACAGGGTGAGCCCATGTTACAGACAGAGACAGGGTGAGCCCATGTTTCAGACAGAGACAGGGTGAGCCCATGTTACAGACAGAGACAGGGTGAGCCCATGTTACAGAGACGGGGTAAATTGATTTCCGTGTTCAATAATTTCCTAGTATAGAGAGGGAAACAACCAACCGCTCTCTGGCTGACTGCCTTACTTTGCCTCCCTAGTGTGTTGGTGTGTGTGCTGGGGTGTGTGTGTGTGTGAGAGAGAGAGAGCGAGGGGAGAGAGAGGAAAGAAAAGAAGAGAGAACAATAGAGCTCTTATTGGAGGTGGAGGGTCACTTTTACAGATGAAAAAGCATCACTATCCTCTGTGGCTTAGAGACCGTCTGCAGATTCCCTGTGTGTTCATGAACCTCCACAGAAAACGAGTTGTAGCCCTGTAAAAGCAGCTCTAACAGCGCAGGCGACGGGGGAGCTGTCCACTACTGTGGTGCTGAAACGAGGCGCACTTTTAATGAAGATGTATTGCCACTCTCACAGTAATGTAATGATAACACTGACTGAATGAATCGACAAAACTGAAATGGCAGACGGTGTCATTAACTATCTGCAAAATGCATACGATGGATTCAGCAAAATATGACAGACAGAATAAACGAGGCTATTTTTATAATGTAGCTTTAAGGTGAATCCACATAAACACCACGGATATATGTGTCAAAATAGATGACCAGCTATGACACCTGAATGAAGGCATTACAGAAGCATCCAGCTGTGCGCATATAGCCGGGAGGCTGGCTGGGAACGCCCGCGTGGAATCGCATGTGGGAGGGAGGATGGGAAATGGAGGGAGGTGGAGGAGAGAGTAGTAGTGTAGTGTAGAAACCGCGTTCTCTCTCTTCAGTCTCCGGTCCGCTCAGTTTGCTCATCAGCCGATGGAGTAGAGCTCCTCTTGACACGCAGAGAGCAGGTCACCAGGTTACTCCCCTATGATGCGCTGCTTGCTGTTACCGTGAGCGTTGCGGTATCAGCTGTAGCTAGCGTGGCAGAACGGTAGGTCTCCACTATCTATGGATAGTTCATCAAGTGCGCTTCTCCAGAGGGCTGTTGGTGTCCAGTTTCCCTGAATCTCTCTCTCTGTCTCTCTCTCCCTGGCTGGCTCTCTCAGTGTTCTCGCGACCCACCGGGAGTTTGGAAACGACACAATCACCACCCAACACGCGTTCGACCGGGGCCAGGCTGTGCGAGTCACGGATCGCTCCCGAGCCGCCCCGCGCGCTCGCCCTCGCGCTTGCCCCTATGGAGGGGGACGTGATGGACAAGCTGGAGGACATGGCCTCGGTGTACGAGTTCGACCCGATCACCGGGAACATCCCCGCCACTAAAGTAGAGATCACCGTCTCCTGCAGGTGAGTTAACCCCAGTGGACCGGGAGCCTTTCATCTCCAGTAGTGCTATTCTTGTTGTAGTCAGTTGGGGACACGTAATGGAAACAAAATCCACTTGTTTGAATATCCTACGTTTTTTTGTGTGTGGTGAGTGAGTGAGTGAGTGAGTGAGTGAGTGAGTGAGTGAGTGAGTGAGTGAGTGAGTGAGTGAGTGGTGTGATGTTTGGCAACACCTTTAAAGTACACACATTTAAAAAAAAAAATGTGATAACGAACAACACTCCGCAAGTAGTGTTCAGCTCCTATTGCGTCCTAACTGGCCATGCGTTATGGTAAGGGGTTATTGAAATATATAACATGGATAGGGAAGATTCTCTGACAGTGGAGGGGTTTTGGGTGGGAACTGCTATATCTGTATTCAACCAAGGTAGGGTGCGGCTGAGTAATACAAGACAAGGAGTTGTCGGTATCGCAGAAATTGGAATGCAGTTCTTCAACTGCGTCCCTGCTATTTACATTTTTCTACTTCACATCCTTTAAAAAACATGATGGTCAATTCTTTGAGTGAGGAAAGTTGCACTTGGATTGAAAACAATGAGAGGCATCTACCCTGGTAGATTTCTGCTCTTTGTTTGTCTATTATGGAGGTCATTTTCATTCTACATACAGATGTGGGGTCTTCATTTGAGCCAGTTTACTACAGCAGGAAAATAATCCTGAAGCAACTGGAAATGTGAATTATTATGTGGATTATAATTAATGGACATTTGTTTAGGGGTTGATACATTTTTGTTTAAGGAAAAATCAAGTCTGACATTTTGAAGTGGAAATTACAAACTTCAAAATCCTATTTAATCCTCAAATAAACTACACGTTTTACACTTCCTCCATTGCAGAAAAGTTATCCTGCAACAGGGTGATCAAATTAAGCTCCAACATCTGTTCATCACTCCTCATCCAGCCACTCTTTAGAAACATTAGCTAGCTGGATGAATGATGAATAGATCAGCTGCACGGTGTTATCATGCGTTGGCTAATGGTGTTGTTGTTGTTAATGGTTATGAATGACCCTGTACTCCAGTGTATATTAGCGTACAGGGTTTAGGACTACGTGCATTTTGATGCCCCCTCAGTGTATGTGTGGTATGTGTCGATGTGGGTGTGTCTGTAAGTCTGTGTTAAGTGATGCGAGAAACCACTTGAGTCCATAATGCTGTGTGTGTGCGTGCATGTGCCGCATGTGCATTTTTTTGGTCTATTTGGTCTATTTTAGATGAGTGATGAATCGGAGCTAGATTCTGTATTCCGTCACATACGAGCAAGGCAGTGCTGTTTTCAAGGCCTCAGGTCATAAAACACCACTTCCTCCCTTCCTTCCTTCCTTCCTTCCTTCCTTCCTTCCTTCCTTCCTTCCATTTTAGAGTCACTAAAATGTATCTGTTTGGTCTTGTCCCACCGAGCTATCTAGTGACTAACTGAGTCTCTCTGGATAAGAGCGTCTGCTAAATGACTAACTGAGTCTCTCTGGATAAGTGCCTGCTAAATGACTAACTGAGTCTCTAGATAATAGCGTCTGCTAAATGACTAGCTGAATCTCTGGATAAGAGCGTCTGCTAAATGACTAACTGAGTCTCTGGATAAGAGCATCTGCTAAATGACTAACTGAGTCTCTAGATAAGAGCGTCTGCTAAATGACTAACTGAATCTCTGGATAAGTGTCTGCTAAATGACTAACTGAGTCTCTCTGGATAAGAGCGTCTGCTAAATGACTAACTGAGTCTCTGGATAAGAGCATCTGCTAAATGACTAACTGAATCTCTGGATAAGAGCGTCTGCTAAATGACTAACTGAGTCTCTGGATAAGAGCATCTGCTAAATGACTAACTGAGTCTCTAGATAAGAGCGTCTGCTAAATGACTAACTGAATCTCTGGATAAGTGTCTGCTAAATGACTAACTGAGTCTCTCTGGATAAGAGCGTCTGCTAAATGACTAACTGAGTCTCTCTGGATAAGAGCGTCTGCTAAATTACTAACTGAATCTCTGGATAAGAGCGTCTGCTAAATGACTAACTGAGTCTCTGGATAAGAGCGTCTGCTAAATGACTAACTGAGTCTCTGGATAAGAGTGTCTGCTAAATGACTAACTGAGTCTCTGGATAAGAGCATCTGCTAAATGACTAACTGAGTCTCTGGATAAGAGCATCTGCTAAATGACTAACTGAGTCTCTCTGGATAAGAGCGTCTGCTAAATTACTAACTGAATCTCTGGATAAGAGCGTCTGCTAAATGACTAACTGAGTCTCTCTGGATAAGAGCGTCTGCCTAATGACTAACTGAGTCTCTGGATAAGAGCATCTGCTAAATGACTAACTGAGTCTCTGGATAAGAGCATCTGCTAAATGACTAACTGAGTCTCTCTGGATAAGAGCGTCTGCTAAATGACTAACTGAGTTTCTCTGGATAAGAGTGTCTGCTAAATGACTAACTGTGCATCACATTCATCTCTCTCCTCTGCGTCCCGCCTCCCTCTCAGGTAATCACAGAAGCACAGAGGAAGAATCAAACATTACCAACCAGCCCTTTTCTCCCTGTAGTGTCCTCACCTTCCTTTCCATCTCTAACCAGATCCCAGCCAAGGACACAACTAGGCTGTATTGAGAAACAGACACTGCATCTGCTTGCCTGTGAGGGGCTAGAAAACTCAAGGACACACACACACACACTCCTCTGTTGTAGAGCAGTGGGAGCCTGTTGAGGGTTGGAGAGGGACTGAGCCCTAACAAGACTCTACTGTATTATTGAACACTGGAAGGGTGGGTTACACTGCTGCATGTTTCACTGCATCCTGAGGTAAAATGTCCACAGTACCTTGAGAATGGCAGCAGCTGAAACATTGGAGCTGCCTGATTACAGTATATTGAATTCAATAATACATGGATCATTACATTAAACAAGAACGAATGTGTACTTTTTTTAATGTGTGTGCACACTTTCCCTCTACATAGAGGTAAAAACACTGTATTCACAATGTCTCAGAGTAGGAGCCCTGATCTGGGATCATTTTCACCTTTTAAATCATACAGAATAAGGTCATATGGACAGGGAGGACCTGATCTTAGATCAGCACTATGACTGAATACTGGTCCTTTAGATCACATGGACAGTGATGACCTGATCTTAGATCAGCACTATGACTGAATACTGGTCCTTTTAGATCACATGGACAGGGAAGACCTGATCCTAGATCAGCACTCCTGCTCTTAGACACTTTATGAGAAAGAAGTGGCCTTGATTTTTTTTAAATGTACCTAGGCAAGTCAGTTAAGAACAAATTCTTATTTACAATGACGGCCTACCCCGGATGACACTAGGCCAATTGTGTGCCGCCCTATGGGACTCCCAATCACAGCCAGATGTGATACAGCCTGGATTCGAACCAGGGACTGTAGTGACGCCTCTTGCGTTGAGATGCAGTGCCACTCGGGAGTACTTCTGATTCACTTAATGCACTCACCAAGTTCATGTATTTGTTAGCTGAGGCACGCTTAACACTCTAAGTTACCAAAAAAGACTTCTGGACAGCTAGAGGGGGCACCGACCAACACAGATTTTTAGAGTGAGTTTGTGTGATCATGTGCGATTTAATCTTAATTTTCGCTCACTGATCTCATTCAGCATTCGGTATCATTCATTCATTCAGCTAAATACTGTAGTTGGATTCAGACAAAGGGAGTTTGGGGTTTGTCAATGGCACCTTGTCTCTTCCTATTGCAACAGTGTAATTGGTGAATCATTTATTTTAGTGAAGGTATGTATGATTTTGCCTGTGTGTTCACCCATTGTTTGTATTCTCCAGTGAGTGACAGAGAACGTGTGGGTGTTCACTCAGTCTTAGTGTCAGTGTTCAATATGTGAATGAAATCTATTTAGTCATGTTCCTTTTATATGGCCCACATGATGAAATCATTATATATATATATATTTTACACACATTTCTATAACGACCGTGTAATATGCAGTGCTAATGGGACATTTATGGTGCAAAGAAAGTAATTCACCTTGAAATGTAATTTTTCTCCACCTATGTGTCACCAAACGACACATTCATCCCATCGCAAATTCCACAGAATCTGTACATTCCACATCATACATCAATCTGTCACGCTTCTCAAGTCTGTCCACATGCAACCAATGAGCAGTTCATTACAAATCTATGTGCATAGCTTTTGTTAAGGCTGTTGCCGGATGCATTGTGAGTCAGAATGGCTCTACCATAGGAAATACTCTGGTCCTGTTGACAGTGTACTGTACTCTACCATAGGTAATACTCTGGTCCTGTTGACAGTGTACTGTACTCTACCATAGGAAATACTCTGGTCCTGTTGACATTGTACTGTACTCTACCATAGGTAATACTCTGGTCCTGTTGACAGTGTACTGTACTCTACCATAGGTAATACTCTGGTCCTGTTGACAGTGTACTGTACTCTACCATAGGTAATACTCTGGTCCTGTTGACATTGTACTGTACTCTACCATAGGTAATACTCTGGTCCTGTTGACAGTGTACTGTACTCTACCATAGGTGATACTCTGGTCCTGTTGACAGTGTACTGTACTCTACCATAGGTAATACTCTGGTCCTGTTGACAGTGTACTGTACTCTACCATAGGTAATACTCTGGTCCTGTTGACAGTGTACTGTACTCTACCATAGGTAATACTCTGGTCCTGTTGACAGTGTACTGTACTCTACCATAGGTAATACTCTGGTCCTGTTGACATTGTACTGTACTCTACCATAGGTAATACTCTGGTCCTGTTGACATTGTACTGTACTCTACCATAGGTAATACTCTGGTCCTGTTGACATTGTACTGTACTCTACCATAGGTAATACTCTGGTCCTGTTGACATTGTACTGTACTCTACCATAGGTAATACTCTGGTCCTGTTGACAGTGTACTGTACTCTACCATAGGTAATACTCTGGTCCTGTTGACAGTGTACTGTACTCTACCATAGGTAATACTCTGGTCCTGTTGACAGTGTACTGTACTCTACCATAGGTGATACTCTGGTCCTGTTGACAGTGTACTGTACTCTACCATAGGTAATACTCTGGTCCTGTTGACAGTGTACTGTACTCTACCATAGGTAATACTCTGGTCCTGTTGACAGTGTACTGTACTCTACCATAGGTAATACTCTGGTCCTGTTGACAGTGTACTGTACTCTACCATAGGTAATACTCTGGTCCTGTTGACAGTGTACTGTACTCTACCATAGGTAATACTCTGGTCCTGTTGACAGTGTACTGTACTCTACCATAGGTAATACTCTGGTCCTGTTGACAGTGTACTGTACTCTACCATAGGTAATACTCTGGTCCTGTTGACAGTGTACTGTACTCTACCATAGGTAATACTCTGGTCCTGTTGACAGTGTACTGTACTCTACCATAGGTAATACTCTGGTCCTGTTGACATTGTACTGTACTCTACCATAGGTAATACTCTGGTCCTGTTGACAGTGTACTGTACTCTACCATAGGTAATACTCTGGTCCTGTTGACAGTGTACTGTACTCTACCATAGGTAATACTCTGGTCCTGTTGACAGTGTACTGTACTCTACCATAGGTAATACTCTGGTCCTGTTGACAGTGTACTGTACTCTACCATAGGTAATACTCTGGTCCTGTTGACATTGTACTGTACTCTACCATAGGTAATACTCTGGTCCTGTTGACATTGTACTGTACTCTACCATAGGTAATACTCTGGTCCTGTTGACAGTGTACTGTACTCTACCATAGGTAATACTCTGGTCCTGTTGACAGTGTACTGTACTCTACCATAGGAAATACTCTGGTCCTGTTGACATTGTACTGTACTCTACCATAGGTAATACTCTGGTCCTGTTGACATTGTACTGTACTCTACCATAGGTAATACTCTGGTCCTGTTGACATTGTACTGTACTCTACCATAGGTAATACTCTGGTCCTGTTGACAGTGTACTGTACTCTACCGTAGGTAATACTCTGGTCCTGTTGACATTGTACTGTACTCTACCATAGGTAATACTCTGGTCCTGTTGACATTGTACTGTACTCTACCATAGGTAATACTCTGGTCCTGTTGACAGTGTACTGTACTCTACCATAGGTAATACTCTGGTCCTGTTGACAGTGTACTGTACTCTACCATAGGTAATACTCTGGTCCTGTTGACATTGTACTGTACTCTACCATAGGTAATACTCTGGTCCTGTTGACATTGTACTGTACTCTACCATAGGTAATACTCTGGTCCTGTTGACAGTGTACTGTACTCTACCATAGGTAATACTCTGGTCCTGTTGACATTGTACTGTACTCTACCATAGGTAATACTCTGGTCCTGTTGACAGTGTACTGTACTCTACCATAGGTAATACTCTGGTCCTGTTGACATTGTACTGTACTCTACCATAGGTAATACTCTGGTCCTGTTGACAGTGTACTGTACTCTACCATAGGTAATACTCTGGTCCTGTTGACATTGTACTGTACTCTACCATAGGTAATACTCTGGTCCTGTTGACATTGTACTGTACTCTACCATAAGTAATACTCTGGTCCTGTTGACATTGTACTGTACTCTACCATAGGTAATACTCTGGTCCTGTTGACAGTGTACTGTACTCTACCATAGGTAATACTCTGGTCCTGTTGACATTGTACTGTACTCTACCATAGGAAATACTCTGGTCCTGTTGACATTGTACTGTACTCTACCATAGGTAATACTCTGGTCCTGTTGACATTGTACTGTACTCTACCATAGGTAATACTCTGGTCCTGTTGACAGTGTACTGTACTCTACCATAGGAAATACTCTGGTCCTGTTGACATTGTCCAGTCATCACAACAAGTGGTCCTTTGAGGCACCTGTAATATTAGTATTTATTAGGGATCTCCATTAGCTGTTGCCAAGGCAGCAGCTACTCTTCCTGGGGTCCATACACATCAAACCATCCACATTGCATAGAAAACAACAGATAAAACAGTGAACTGTGTTTGTACTGAACAAACTAAAGATAAAACAGTCTATCATATAACATCCCTACACCACCACATGTCCACAACACAACATTTAGATGGCGCTAGAGAAGAAGGCTGATGTTTTACGTGTTCCCAACCAATTGTGTTTTTTTTGTGGTTTTTTTTGCGTTGTTTTAACTGATTTTTAAACTTCTTTTGTACATAATGTTGCCGCTACCGTCTCTTATGACCGAAAATAACTTCTGGACATCAGGACTGCGATTACTCACCACGGACTGTCAGAATCCTTTTTTTCCTTTAACAGGTCTGACGAGCCCGACGCGAACGATATACTGCTTCCCCGGGAACAGGCCCAGATCCCCATGATTTGCGTAAAGAGGAGGTGGAGAAAAAGGGGCCAAAGGGCGGGATGCCTTCTGAGAATTCGTAGGCGATCGAAATAAACCCCCACTTCCTTCCATTCTGCTAGCAAACGTGCAATCTTTGGAGAATAAAATCAATGATGCAGAAGATTAAAATACCAACGGGACATTCAAAACTGTAACATCTTATGCTTCACGAGTCGTGGCTGAACGACGACATTATCAACATGCAACTGGCTGGTTATACTCTGTACCGGCAGGACAGAACAGCAGTGTCTGGTAAAACAAGGGGCGGAGGACTGTATCTTTTTGTAAAGAACAGCTGGTGCACGATATCATTATAAGCCTGCCACACACACACGCACACTATACGATACATTTATTAAACATAAGAATAAGTGAGTTTGTCACAACACAGCTCGTGGGAAGTGACAAAGAGCTCTTATAGGACCAGGGCTCAAAAATAATAATCAATAATTTTGCTCTTTATTTAGCCATCTTACCTATAAAACTTTTATTTGTACATCGAAAATTGTGAAGAATTCACTAGATGGTTTAATATAATTTTTGGGCAGTGAAACTAGGCTACTCAGGCGAGAAAAAAAAACATTCCTGTTGTGGGGTATGCATTGGTGTCTGAGCTGTGTGCTAGTATTTTAAACAGACAGCTCGGTACATTCAGCTTGTCAACACCTCTTACAAAACAAGTATTAAAGTCAATCTCTCTCTTGACATGCGTGTCATTAATGTTAGATCTCCGTGTACTTTTAATGGCCAGCCGTGTTGCCCTGTTCTGAGCCAACTACAATTTTCCCAATTCCCTCTGTGTGGCACCTGACCACGATACTGAACAGTAGTCTATGTGCGAGAAAACTAGGGCCTGTAAGACCTGCCTTGTTGATAATGTTGTTAAGAAGGCAGGATTAAGAACAAGCTAGCAGTAAAATCAGATTTAAAAACAGATAAAACTACACCTCACGGCACAACACGGACTGTGATGAGACACGCACACAGTAGAGAGAGAATGACAGAGAGAGAAAGAGAGAGAAAAAGAGAGAGGGAGAGAAAGAGAGAGAGAAAGAGAAAAAGAAAGAAAGAGAGAGAGAAAGAAAGAGAAAGAGAGAGAAAGAGATAAAGAGAAAGAGAAAGAGAAAGAGAGAGAAAAGGATAGAGAGAGAAAGAAAGAGAAAGAAAGAGAGAGAGAAAGAGAGAATCTCCCTTTATGGTTGTGAGGTCTGGGGTCCGATCACCAACCAAGAATTCACAAAATGGGACAAACACCAAATTGAGACTCTGCATGCAGAATCCTGTAGAAATATCCTCTTTGTACAACGCAAAACACCAAATAATGCATGCAGAGCAGAATTCGGCCGATACCCGCTGATGATCAAAATCCAGAAAAGAGACATTAAATTCTATAACCACCTAAAAGGAAGCGATTCCCAAACCTTCCATAACAAAGCCATCACCTACAGAGAGATGAACCTGGAGAAGAGTCCCCTAAGCAAGCTGGTCCTGAGGCTCTGTTCACAAACATAAACAAAGCCCCAGGACAGCGACACAATTAGACCCACCCAAATCATGAGAAAACAAAAAGAAATGACACAATCCTTTCTCGGCGCTCTACGGACAATTCCTTCGACCTCAGGGCTTGGTTTTCGCTCTGACCTTCACTGTTAACTGTGGGACCCTTTAAAGACAGGTGTGTGCCTTTCCAAATCATGTCCAATCAATTGAATTTACCACAGGTGGACTCCAATGAAGTTGTAGAAATATCTCAAGGATGATCAATGGAAACAGGATGCACCTGAGCTCAATTTCGAATTTCATAGCAAAGGGTCTTACTTATGTAAATAAGTTATTTATGTTTTTTATTATTAATACATTTTTTTTAAATTCTAAAAAACAGTTTTTGCTTTGTCATTGTGAGGTATTGAGTGTAGATTGATCAGGGGAAAAAACAACAACTATTTAACCCATTTTAGATTAAGGCTGTAACGTTACAAAATGTGAAAAAAGTCAAGGGGTCTGAATACTTTCCGAAGGCACTGTATTTCCCTCAGATAACACAGACCCACACAGATTTTGAAAACAAATCACATTTTGGTAACCTCCCATAACTATTGGGTGAAATACCACAGTGTACAATCACAGCAGCAAGATTTGTGACCTGTTTCCACAAGAAAAGGTGACCCAGTTTAAGAACAAACACCATTGTAAATACAACCCATATTTATTTATTTTCCCTTGTGTACTATATTCACATCATTACAACACTGTATATGTATATAGACATAATATGACATTTGAAATGTTTTTATTCTTTTGGAACTTGTGTGAGTATAATATTTACTGTTCACATTTGATTGTTTATTTCACTTTTGTTTATCCATTTCACTTGCTTTTGCAATGTAAACATGCTTCCCATGCCAATAAAAACCCTTGAATTTAATTGAATTTAGAGAAAGAGAGAGAGGGATACTCAGAGCAAGAGATACTCAGAGCAAGAGATACTCAGAGAGAGAGAGATACTCAGAGAGAGAGAGAGAGATACTTAGAGAGAGAGAGATACTCAGAGAGAGAGATACTCAGAGAGAGAGATACTCAGAGAGAGAAAGATACTTAGAGAGAGAGATACTCAGAGAGAGAGATACTTAGAGAGAGAGATACTCAGAGAGAGAGATACTCAGAGAGAGAGAGAGATACTTAGAGAGAGAGAGATACTCAGAGAGAGAAAGATACTTAGAGAGAGAGATACTCAGAGAGAGAGATACTCAGAGAGAGAGAGATACTTAGAGAGAGAGATACTCAGAGAGAGAGATACTCAGAGAGAGAGATACTCAGAGAGAGAAAGATACTTAGAGAGAGAGATACTCAGAGAGAGAGATACTCAGAGAGAGAGAGATACTCAGAGAGAGAAAGATACTTAGAGAGAGAGATACTCAGAGAGAGAGAGATACTCAGAGAGAGAAAGATACTTAGAGAGAGAGATACTCAGAGAGAGAGATACTCAGAGAGAGAAAGATACTTAGAGAGAGAGATACTCAGAGAGAGAGAGAGAGAGAGATACTCAGAGAGAGAGAGAGATACTCAGAGAGAGAGAGAGATACTCAGAGAGAGAGATACTCAGAGAGAGAAAGATACTTAGAGAGAGAGAGAGACTCATACTCAGAGAGAGAGATACTGAGAGAGAGATACTCAGAGAGAGAGAGAGATACTCAGAGAGAGAGAGAGATACTCAGAGAGAGAGAGATACTCAGAGAGAGAGAGAGAGAGAGATACTTAGAGAGAGAGAGATACTCAGAGAGAGAAAGATACTTAGAGAGAGAGATACTCAGAGAGAGAGAGATACTCAGAGAGAGAGATACTTAGAGAGAGATATACTCAGAGAGAGAGATACTCAGAGAGAGAGAAGATACTCAGAGAGAGAAAGATACTTAGAGAGAGATACTCAGAGAGAGAGATACTCAGAGAGAGAGAGAGATACTCAGATAGAGAAAGATACTTAGAGAGAGAGATACTCAGAGAGAGAGATACTCAGAGAGAGAGATACTCAGACAGAGAGATACTCAGAGAGAGAGAGAGAGATACTCAGAGACAGAGAGATACTCAGAGTGAGAGAGAGATACTCAGAGAGATACTCAGAGAGAGAGAGAGAGATACTCAGAGAGAGAGATACTCAGAGAGAGAAATATACTTAGAGAGAGAGAGATACTCAGAGAGAGAGATACTGAGAGAGAGATACTCAGAGATACTCAGAGAGAGAGAGATACTCAGAGAGAGAGAGAGATACTCAGAGAGAGAGAGAGATACTCAGAGAGAGAGAGAGATACTCAGAGAGAGAAAGATACTTAGAGAGAGATATACTCAGAGAGAGAGATACTCAGATAGAGAAAGATAGATACTTAGAGAGAGAGAGAGATACTCAGAGAGAGAGATACTCAGAGAGAGAGATACTCAGAGAGAGAGATACTCAGAGAGAGAGAGATACTTAGAGAGAGAGATACTCAGAGAGAGAGAGATACTCAGAGAGAGAAAGATACTTAGAGAGAGAGATACTCAGAGAGAGAGATACTCAGAGAGAGAGAGATACTTAGAGAGAGAGATACTCAGAGAGAGAGATACTCAGAGAGAGAGAGATACTCAGAGAGAGAAAGATACTTAGAGAGAGAGATACTCAGAGAGAGATACTCAGAGAGAGAGAGATACTTAGAGAGAGAAAGATACTCAGAGAGAGAGAGATAGAGAGAGAGATACTCCATTGTAAATACAACCCATATTTATGCTTATTTATTTTATCTTGTGTCTTTTAGCCATTTGTACATTGTTAGAACACTGTATATATATATAATATGACATTTGTAATGTCTTTACTGTTTTGAAACTTCTGTATGTGTAATGTTTACTGTTAATTTTTGTTGTTTTTCACTTTATATATTCACTTTGTATGTTGTCTACCTCACTTGCTTTGGCAATGTTAACAAATGTTTCCCATGCCAATAAAGCCCTTGAATTGAATTGAATTGAATTGATATACAGAGAGAGAAACAGAGAGAGAGATACTCAGAGAGAGATACTCAGAGAGAGAGATACTCAGAGAGAGAGATACTCAGAGAGATACTCAGAGAGAGAGATACTCAGAGAGAGAAAGATACTTAGAGAGAGAGAGAGATACTCAGAGAGAGAGATACTGAGAGAGAGATACTCAGAGAGAGAGAGATTACTCAGAGAGAGAGAGATACTCAGAGAGAGAGAGAGATACTCAGAGAGAGAGAGAGATACTCAGAGAGAGAAAGATACTTAGAGAGAGATATACTCAGAGAGAGAGATACTCAGAGAGAGAGATACTCAGATAGAGAAAGATAGATACTTAGAGAGAGAGAGAGATACTCAGAGAGAGAGATACTCAGAGAGAGAGATACTCAGAGAGAGAGATACTCAGAGAGAGAGAGAGAGATACTCAGAGACAGAGAGATACTCAGAGAGAGAATGATACTTAGAGAGAGAGAGATACTCAGAGAAAGAGAAGGGAACTTCTGGGTTGCATCCTCAACATATATATACTGCTTTGATATAATTCCCCAGCTAAATGTCTGTGTCCTGATCTTCAATTAACATATTTAAGCATGGTGCCATATGAAACCAGCCACTTTCTCTCTCTCTATCTGATGGATACGGCCCAATTGGCTTCCTATTCCCTTCATAGTGCACTTTATAGGGAATAGAGAGCCATTTGGGACTAATCTAATATCTGAGGGCTCGTCACTGATCTGGGGCAGATACAACCGCAGCACATCACACTGTGAAAGAAAGAGAGAGAGAGAGGAAGAATGTGTGTGTGTGTGTGTGTGTGTGTGTGTGTGTGTGTGTGTGTGTGTGTGTGTGTGTGTGTGTGTGTGTGTGTGTGTGTGTGTGTGTGTGCGTGCGTGCGTGCGTGCGTGTGTGTGTGTGTGTGTGTGTGTGTGTGCGTGTGAAACTGCGATGCTTTGAGGATGTTGAAGGCAGATTGGCATGTGGAGAAGTGGAAAGACGGAGAGGCAGTCTGGTGCTTAAGATCTCTTCAGGACATGGCCAGGCACAGATGGTCACACACACCCACACACACACGCACGCACACACACACACACACACACACACACACACACACACACACACACATGAGAGGTAGAGTGGTAGACTGATGAAGTGTTTTATTGGAGGTGCCATGGACCAGAGTGCTAATGCCTTGACCACTCTCCCTTTCCCCTTACTGTGTTAACATTATTACCTTCCTAGAACTAGATAGATACATCAAGATGGTGCCGATAGACATGGCCGCTCTGTTTCTGGCTCCTAAGCAACTTTGCAGATTTGTTTATTGCTGTGGTTGTTATTTCTCACATTATTAGCCCAGAGTGTTTTTTGCATTATTACATACAGCCGGAAATAACTTTTGGATATCAGCGCGGGCGGTAACTGCGACCAGAAATACAACTTTCCTGAATTGGATCCTTTGTTTGTACCCACCCAAGGCGATTTAACTTATACCAGAGGCTGCTCCAAAACGCAGCCGGTGGAGAAGAGATATTTGGAGTGGACTTTTAGTCCAACTCAGGAGGCGTACACAACTACCATCGCTTCCGAGTCTATTACTCGCTAAATGTTCAGTCCCTGGATAATAAAATAGACGAGCTCAGGGTGAGGATCTCCTTTCAGAGAAACATCAGGGACGGTAACATTCTGTTTCACGGAATCATGGCTCTTTCCGGATATACTGTCTCCATCTATACGGCTGGGTTCTCAGTACATTGCGCAGATTAGAATAAAGAACTCTCTAGGAAGAAGAAAGGCGGAGGTGTATGTTTCATGATTAACTACCCATGGTGTGATTGTGGTAACGTACAGGAACACAAGTCCTTTTGTTCACCCAACCTAGAATACCTCTCAATCAATTGCTGACTGCATTTCCTCTCAAGAGAATTCTCTTCGGTCATCGTCACAGCCATGTATGTTCCCCCTCAAGCCGATACCACGACGGCTCTCAAGGAAATACACTGGACTTTGTGCAAACCGGAAACCACATATCCCGAGGCCGCATTTATTGCAGCTGGGGACTTTAACAAAGCGAATTTGAGGCTGCAACACATTGCCTGCAGTACTCACGCTACAAAAACTCTCAACCATTGTTACACTCCCTTCCAAGATGGCTACAAGGCCATCCCCCACCCTCTCCAGCAAATCAGATCACGACTCCATTCTACTCCTCCTTTCCCATAGGCAGAAACTCAAACAGGAAGTACCCCTGCTCAGGTCTATTGAACGCTGGTTTGACCAATCGGAATCCATGCTTCAAGGTTATTTTGATCATGCGACTGGGATATGTACCTGATTGCCTCTGGGAAAAACATTGACGTATACACTGACACAGTAACTGAATTCATCAGGAAGTGTATAGGAGATGTTGTTCCCACTGTGACGATTAATACCCATCCAAACTAAAAACCGTGGTTAGACAACAGCATTTAACCACAGCAAGGTGACTGAGAATATGGTTGAATACAACCAGTCCTGTTATGCCCACCGTAAGGCAATCAAACAGGCAAAACATCAGTACAGAGACAAAGTGGAGCTGGAATTCAACGGCTCAGACAGGAGGCAGGGAAAACCAGTCGTGTCGTGGACACCAACGTCTTGCTCCCAGACAAGCTAAACACATTCTTCGCCCGCTATGAGGATAACACAGTGACAATGACGCGGGCCACTCCCGGGGACTGTGAGCTCTTGTTCTCCGTGGCCAACCTCAGTAAGACATTTAAGCTTGTTAATCCTCACAAGGCTGCCGGCCCAGACAGCATCCCTAGCCGTGTCCTCAGAGCATGCGCAGACCAGCTGGCTGGATTGTTTACGGACATTTTAAATCTCTTCCTTTCCCAGTCTGGATGTCCACTATTGTTCCTGTATCCAAGAAAGTGAAGGTAACTGAACTCAATGACTATCGCCCTTTAACACTCCCTTCTGTTTACATGAAGTGCTTTGAGAGGCTAGTTAAGGATCATATCCCCTCCACCGTACCCGACACCCTAGACCCACTTCAATTTGCATACCGTCCCAATAGATCCATGGATGATGCAATCGCTATCGCCATCACACTGCACACTGCACACTGCCCTGTCCCATCTGGACAAGAGGAATACCTATGTAAGAATGCTGTTCATTGACTACAGCTCACCCTTCAACACCATAGTGCCTTCCATGCTCATCATTAAGCTCGGGCCTTGGGTCTGAACACCGCCATTTGCAACTGGGTTCTTGACTTCCTAACGGGCCGCCCCCAGGTGGTGAAGGTAGGCAACAACACCTCCACTTCGCTGACCCTCAACACAGGGGCCCCACAAGGGTGTGTGCTCATCCCCCTCCTGTACTCAAATCAAATCAAATCAAATGTATTTATAAAGCCCTTCTTACATCAGCTGATATCTCAACGTGCTGTACAGAAACCCGGCCTAAAACCCCAAACAGCAAGCAATGCAGGTGTAGAAGCACGGTGGCTAGGATAAACTCCCTAAAAACTCCCTACTTCCTGTTCACCCATGACTGCGTGGTCATGCACGCCTTCAACTCAATCATCAATTTTTCAGACGACACAACAGTGGTAGGCCTGATTACCAACAACGACAACACAGCCGACAGGGAGGTGATGAGGTCCCTGGGAGAGTGGTGCCAGGAAAATAACCTCTCCCTCAACATCAACAAAATGAAGGAGCAGACCGTGGACTTCAGGAGACAGCAGAGGGAGCCACACCCCTATCCACATCAACGGGACCACCGTGGAGAAGGTGAAAAGCTTCAAGTTCCTCAGCGTACACATCACTGATGATCTGAAATGGTTCACCCACACAGACAGTGTGGAGAAAAAAGGCACAACAGCGCCTCTTCAACCTCAGGAGGCTGAAGATATTCAGCTTGGCCCCTAAGACCCTCACAAACTTTTACAGATGCACCATTGAGGGCATCCGGTCGGGCTGTATCACCGCGTGGTACGGCAACTGCACCGCCCGTAACCTCAGGGCTCTCCAGAGGGTTGTGCGGTCAACCCAACACGTCACCGGGGGCACACTACCTGCCTTCCAGTAAGGACACGAAGATCATCAAGGACCTCAGCCACCCGAGCCACGGCCTGTTCACCCCGTTATCATCAAGAAGGCGATGTCAGGACAGGTGCATCAAAGCTGGGACTGAGAGACTGGAAAACAGCTTCTATCTCAAGGCCATCAGACTGTTGAATAGCCATCACTAGCCGGCCTCTATCCAGTACCCTGCCCTGAACTTAGTCACTGTTACTAGCAGGCTACCACCCAGTACCCTGCCCTGAACCTTAGTCACTGTTATTAGCCGGCTACCACCCGGTTACTCAACCCTGCACCTTAGAGGCTGCTGCCCTATATACATAGACATGGAACACTGGTCACTTTAATAATGTTTTCATACTGTTTTACCCATGTCACATATATATACTGTATTCTAGTCAAGTCCATCCTATTCAACTATTTCTGTACATATAGTTTTCTTTCTATCCATGTATTCTACTGAAATACTAAATATTCTATCCACATACTGTCCATAGTGTCAATACATCCCATCATATATACTGTATATATATATACATACTCTGGACTCCGAAATTGCTCATCGTGATATTTATAGATTTTTTAATTCCATTCTTTTACTTTCAGATTTGTGTGTTTTGTTGTGTATTTTTTAGATATTACTGCACTGTTGGAGCGAAGAACACAAGCATTTCACTACACGCGCAATAACATCTGCCAAATATGTGTATGTGACCAATAAAATTTGTTTTGATTTGATTTAGGTGCTTTCACAGGAGCCCTTTCAGCCTTAGTCGTAGTCATCATGTGGTCTAGCATCTGTTCTGCACTGTAAAACTTTTCCCTGTAAATGTACAGCGTTATACTGGCACCACAACTGCCAACTTAAACCTGTAAGTTTGCTTTTACAGCTGACATCTTATGTAATATGTTTTACAGTACTATTTGTCTTCCTTAATGGAAAGACATATTACAGCATCCTTGCTGTCAATTTACGGGGACATTGTAATGTTTTACAGTAAGGAACATAGTACTAACTAATAGTAACAACTGAAGAACAGTACTATGTAGTATACATAATAACAACTGAAAAACAGTACTATGTAGTATACATAATAACAACTGAAAAACAGTACTATGTAGTATACATAATAACAACTGAAAAACAGTACTATGTAGAAAAACAGTATACATAATAACAACTGAAAAACAGTACTATGTAGTATACATAATAACAACTGAAAAACAGTACTATGTAGTATACATAATAACAACTGAAAAACAGTACTATGTAGTATACATAATAACAACTGAAAAACAGTACAGTAGTATACATAATAACAACTGAAAAACAGTACTATGTAGTATACATAATAACAACTGAAAAACAGTACTATGTAGTATACATAATAACAACTGAAGAACAGTACTATGTAGTATACATAATAACAACTGAAAAACAGTACTATGTAGTATACATAATAACAACTGAAAAACAGTACTATGTAGTATACATAATAACAACTGAAAAACAGTACTATGTAGTATACATAATAACAACTGCAGCAGTGACGAATAAAGACATGTCCTTTGGGATGGAGCAACAGGCAGACTGAAGGACCATTGAGGGAGGAAATAAAAGAATACAAATAATAACAAACAAATAAATACAAATATATACATATTAACAACTGCAGCAGTGATGCACGTCCATAGGGGGAGCAGCAGGTAAATCACTGTGGGGTGGGGGGGAGCAGGTCACTGACCAGTGGTGGTGTCTGTTCAGCAGCCCGGGGGTCCTCGTCTGAGTAATGGAAACGGGTGAGAACAGGGCGTCCCTGATGATCTTCTTGGTCTTCCGATGACACGTTGTGTTGTAAGGTGTCCTGGAGGGTTGGCAGTGTGCACCCAATGGTGCGTGTATAACCTTGTCTGTGGCGGTGGAGTTGCAGTACCAAGCTGTGATGCAGCCCAATCTATGAACAGGGGCAACTGTTCGGCCATGCTCCTGGCCTGTAAAACAATGATTTATGTCTTGCAGCTGAGAGCCAAGTGAACCGAATCCCACAGGGTTGTGACAGCTAAGGAAGACACTCTGTCCCTGTGTTTGAGCCATTCATGCTGTCCCCATTGAATAGACTGTATCAGGGTTACATCTAGATGGCTTCCAATAGGACTTATTTGTTCTGTAGGCTGCTTTACTACTTGCATAGTTCATATTTCTTATTCGTATTTCTCATGTTGTTCTTCCTCTTTATAGTAATACATTGTTATTGATTATTGCATTGTTGTTGTTTTGAATTTGCAAGAAAGGCATTGCGCTGTACTTGTGCATGTGACATTAAATACTGATGACGGTCTATACTGATCTAGATGGCTACCAATATTAGTATTTCTTGTGTAGGCTGCTATACTACTTGAAACACTGTATAATCTTGGGAGGGGAAACACTTGCCATGTTAGTAGGCTACAGCTGCCCAGTGGCACTGCACCAGTTACCTCGATACAACGCAGTGCACTGGTCATTTGCATTGGCTTCAGCGGCTGGCGAGTACGGCCCACGATATGGTTTATGTGTAATATGTGTCCCAAAAACATATGCAGAATCTTTTTAACTGCTAGAAACAAGTTGTTTTCCCTGTAGTAATCAAATAAAATGTTATTGGTCAAATACACGTATTTTAGCAGATGTTATTGCAGGTATTTAGCGAAATGTTTGTAATGGTGGAAACATAACGGATCTGCGCTCAGTGTCTCTATGGCAATCAGGGTCTGTGATACAGCCTATAATTACAATTACATCATTCTCTGGGTGAAGTTTTTCTAGGTCGCACATCTAGATATTTACGAGCAATTTAGAGCAGACCGAAATGGCTTTTGTCAACTTGAGCTAGCTAGCAAACTTTAGCCAACTAGCTAGCTAGCAAACTTTAGCCAAAAAGCTAGCTAGCAAACTTTAGCCAACTGGCTAGCTAGCAAACTTTAGCCAACTAGCTAGCTAGCAAACTTTAGCCAACTAGCTAGCTAGCAAACTTTAGCCAACTAGCTAGCTAGCAAACTTTAGCCAACTAGCTAGCTAGCTAGGTTAGCTTAGGAAACACGCAGTAATTCAACGTTGGCTAGCAATAAAGGTACCATTAAACAAGTCAAGGCACCTACCCAGAAGCTGCTGAAAATATTCTTTCACTTCACAGATGCTTCAAGAAGATATTTACTAAAATAGTCTAAGCTTCAAGCTATACTGTAAAGAAATGCAGTATGTTAGAGTAATTTTTACAGGAGTCTTCCGAATTACAGTTAATAACAGTATATATATATTTTGGTACTTTTTACCCCTTTTTTCTCCCCAATTTTGTGATATCCAATTGGTAGTTACAGTCTTGTCCCATCGCTGCAGCTCCCCTACGGACTCGGGGGAGGCGAAGGGCAAGAGCCATGCGTCCTCCGAAACACGACCCTGCCAAGCCACACAGCTTCTTGACACACTGTTCACTTAACCTGGAAGCCAGTCGCACCAATGTGTCGGAGGAAACATCGTACAACTGGTTGAGCGAAGTCAGCATGCAGGCATCAGGCCCGCCACAAGGAGTCGCTAGAGCACGATGGGACAAGGACATCTCGGCCGGCCAAACCCTCCCCTAATCCGGACGACGCTGGTCCAATTGTGCGCCTCCTCATGGGTCTCCCGGTCACGACCAGCTGTGACACAGCCCGGGATCGAACATGGGTCTGTAGTGATGCCTCTAGCACTGTGATGTAGTGCCTTATACCACTGCACCACAACACATTTATGGTATTATACTGTGCATCCTACAGTATTTTACTGTTGAAATTTCCAACAAGTCTTGCAGTGTGGGCATCTGGTGTGTTGGAATGGGACTGGAATGTCCCTCTAACTGAGCTCAGAGAAACAATCAATGTGTGTGTGTCTGGTTTTACTATCCTTGTGGAGACCAGGGGCCTCATTTATAAAACAAAATCTTAGATTTATACTTTAACTTAGTCATAAGATAATTTACGACGGTGTGCTTACGTTGGATTCATAAAAGATACTGAGCATAAATAACCTTGCTTACGCAGGTTCTAAGAAGCCCATTTGTACCTTATGCACCTGTGATCTATAAATCTCAAATGAACTGAAAACTGACGGCACCTGAACATTCCTTACAATCAGCGATTTCCCCTTCCAGAATGCTAACACAAATGAGGGTTTAGTCAGGAATAGCCATGGACCAAAAGAGAAAAGCAAACGTTTTGGAAGTCAAGATCACGGCGATGGTAGAGGAGATTGAACAGGTAGCTTGGGAGTGTGTCGCCTCTGCAGTGAACGAGGTGGGGATGTAAGACAGAACTGTGGCTGATGTGAAAAATAAATGGTTTGACCTTTAAACTGCAAAGGACAAAAAGGAATCTCCATACATAACCAACAGGACAATCACGTACATCAAGTCTATAAGATAATTTCCACGTTAAGTCTAGACTCTGACTAGAGATAAGATCATTTCCACGTTAAGTCTAGACTCTGACTAGAGATAAGATAATTTCCACGTTAAGTCTAGACTCTGAGTAGAGATAAGATCATTTCCAGGTCAAGTCTAGACTCTGAGTAGAGATAAGAACATTTCAACGTCAAGTCAAGACTATGAGTAGAGATAAGATCCTTTCCACGTCAAAGTTACGTTTTATAAATAACTAAATTGATCGTAAGTCTGTTTTATAGCAGGCCCCAGAAGTGGGGATATTTCGCTAATGCCCATAAAAGGTTATTTTAGGATCAGGGGTTGGGTTTAGGGTCGGGCATACAATTAGCATTAGAATCAGGGTTAGGGGTTATGGTTAGGGTTTAGGGTTGGGCATACAATTAGCATTAGAATTCGGGTTAGGGGTTATGGTTAGGGTTAGGTTTGGGGTTAGGTTTAGGGTTATGGTTAGGTTTTGGTTTTAGGGGTTAGGGATTAGGTTTAGGGTTGTGCTTATGGTTAGGTTTTGGGGTTAGGGTTATGGTTAGGGTTAGGTTTGGGGTTAGGTTTAGGTTTAGGTTTAGGGTTATGGGTTATGGTTAGGTTTGGGTTTGGGTTTATGGTTAGGTTTTGGGTTTGGGTTTAGGGTTAGGTTTTGGGTTTGGGGTTAGGTTTAGGGTTAAGGGTTATGGTTAGGTTTAGGGTTATGGGTTATGGTTAGGTTTTGGGTTTGGGTTTAGGGTTAGGTTTTGGGTTTGGGTTTAGGGTTAGGTTTGGGTTTGGGGTTAGGTTTAGGGTTAAGGGTTAGGTTTTGGGTTTGGGTTTAGGGTTAGGTTTTGGGTTTGGGTTTGGGGTTAGGTCAAGGGTTAAGGGTTAAGGGTTAGGGAAAATAGGATTTTGAATGGGAATCAATTGTTTGGTCCCCACAAGAATAATAAAACAAAGGGAAGGAAAGGGGGATACCTAGTCAGTTATACAACTGAATGCATTCAACCGAAATGTGTCTTCTGCGTTCAACCCAACCCCAAATGTGTGTGTGCTGAGTAATTGGTCTGGTATCTGCATGGGAAGCAGGAGTCTTTGCCTGCTGCCGTCAATACAGTCTTGACAGTCTTGATTTAGTTTAGTCACATTGTGGAGTGGAAGAGATGTTGGGATGCATCTCAATAGTGTAAACATGATTACTTTTTCCTTTATGCGAAAGAACTAGATTCAAATCGGAAGTTCATCAACGTTCACCTGACCTTTTCTATTCGACTTATTTTAAAACAACCTCCGAAATGAGCCGAGCCAAGTATAGGTGCTGTTAGAGAAGATCATTGCGACAGCAGAAAAGGTTGGTACCTTATGCTCTCTTCTGAACAGTAATTGGTCTCCTGTTGAGGACATTTTTTACTTATTTAAATAGGCAAGCCAGTTAAGACCAATTCTTATTTACAATGGCAGCCTATTGGAACTGGGGAACAATGGGTTAACTGCCTTGTTCAGGGGCAGAAAGACAGATTTTTACCTTGTCAGCTCAGGGATTCAATCCAGCAACCTTTCGGTTACTAGCCCAATGCTCTAACCACTAGATGACCTGCCATGTAGGAGTCTGCTCTAATTTCATTACTGACCTGAAGTCTACGTCCCAAATGGTACCCCCTGTGAGTTATTTAGTGTACTACTTTTGATATAGTGAAGTAGTACACTTTAAAAAGGAATAGGGTGCCATTTATGACGCACCCCTGATTGAGAACTTGTAAGAGTCTGCTCTAATTCAATTTACACAGATGACATGTTCAGTGTTCAGTACTGGGAAATGGCTGGCCTGGCCACTAGCTCAGACCTGGAGAGATTAACACCTTGGAGAGATCTGATGCTGTACCCCACGGGTCTATTTTAGGGTAAGTGTGTGTGTGTGTGTCTCTCTGTGTGTGTGTGTGTGTGTGTCTGTGTCTGTGTGTGTCTGTGTGTGTGTACGTTATCTCTGACTGTGTGCCACTGGCTCTAGGAAGGGTGTTTCTTGAGAACTGTGGAACAGAGAGGTGTGAGTTGGACCAAACGGGACTGGGCCTGACCAGGGAGAGACAGCCCAGCAAGAGGTCTAGTACTCCCTGACATAATGAGAACTTTCCCACAGTACAACTTGAATTTTCTCTGAGACAACTTTCTCCCTCCTGCCAAACTTTGGTGTGTAACTACCGTATCTTTCTGTAGCTTAACTACTGTAGCTTTCTGTAGCTTAACCACTGTAGCTTTCTGTAGTTTACAGTAACTACTGTAGCTTTCTGTAGCTTAACCACTGTAGCTTTCTGTAGCTTAACTACCGTAGCTTTCTGTAGCTTAACCGCTGTAGCTTTCTGTAGCTTAACCGCTGTAGCTTTCTGTAGTTTACAGTAACTACTGTAGCTTTCTGTAGCTTAACCACTGTAGCTTTCTGTAGCTTAACCGCTGTAGCTTTCTGTAGCTTAACTACTGTAGCTTTCTGTAGTTTACAGTAACTACTGTAGCTTTCTGTAGCTTAACTACTGTAGCGTTCTGTAGTTTACAGTAACTACTGTAGCTTTCTGTAGCTTAACTACTGTAGCATTCTGTAGCTTACAGTAACTACTGTAGCTTTCTGTAGCTTAACTATTGTAGCTTTCTGTAGCTTAACTATTATAGCTTTATGTAGCTTAACTATTGTAGCTTTATGTAGCTTAACTATTGTAGCTTTATGTAGCTAACTTCTGAAGCTTTCTGTAGCGTAACTACTGTAGCTTTCTGTAGCGTAACTACTGTAGCTTTCTGTAGCGTAACTACTGTAGCTATCTGTAGCTTACAGTAACTACTGTAGCTTTCTGTAGCGTAACTACTGTAGCTATCTGTAGCTTACAGTAACTACTGTAGCTTTCTGTAGCTTAACTACTGTAGCTTTCTGTAGCGTAACTAATGTAGCTATCTGTAGCTTACAGTAACTACTGTAGCTTTCTGTAGCTTAACTACTGTAGCTTTCTGTAGCTTAACTACTGTAGCTTTCTGTAGCTTAACTACTGTAGCTTTCTGTAGCGTAACTAATGTAGCTATCTGTAGCTTACAGTAACTACTGTAGCTTTCTGTAGCTTAACTACTGTAGCTTTCTGTAGCTTACAGTAACTACTTTAGCTTTCTGTAGTTTACAGTAACTACTGTAGCTTTCTGTAGCTTAACTACTATAGCTTTCTGTAGCTTACAGTAACTACTGTAGCTTTCTGTAGCTTAACTATTGTAGCTTTCTGTAGCTTAACTATTGTAGCTTTATGTAGCTAACTTCTGAAGCTTTCTGTAGCGTAACTACTGTAGCTTTCTGTAGCGTAACTACTGTAGCTTTCTGTAGCGTAACTACTGTAGCTATCTGTAGCTTACAGTAACTACTGTAGCTTTCTGTAGCGTAACTACTGTAGCTATCTGTAGCTTACAGTAACTACTGTAGCTTTCTGTAGCTTAACTACTGTAGCTTTCTGTAGCTTAACTACTGTAGCTTTCTGTAGCGTAACTAATGTAGATATCTGTAGCTTACAGTAACTACTGTAGCTTTCTGTAGCTTAACTACTGTAGCTTTCTGTAGCTTACAGTAACTACTTTAGCTTTCTGTAGTTTACAGTAACTACTGTAGCTTTACTGTAGTTTACAGTAACTACTGTAGCTTTCTTAACTACTGTAGCTTTCTGTAGCTAACTAAGCTTTCTGTATTATAGTAGCTTTCTGTAGCTTAACTATTGTAGCTTTATGTAGCTTAACTATTGTAGCTTTATGTAGCTTAACTATTGTAGCTTTATGTAGCTAACTTCTGAAGCTTTCTGTAGCGTAACTACTGTAGCTTTCTGTAGCGTAACTACTGTAGCTTTCTGTAGCGTAACTACTGTAGCTATCTGTAGCTTACAGTAACTACTGTAGCTTTCTGTAGCGTAACTACTGTAGCTATCTGTAGCTTACAGTAACTACTGTAGCTTTCTGTAGCTTAACTACTGTAGCTTTCTGTAGCTTAACTACTGTAGCTTTCTGTAGCGTAACTAATGTAGCTATCTGTAGCTTACAGTAACTACTGTAGCTTTCTGTAGCTTAACTGTCTAAATCAAATCAAATTTTATTTTATTTGTCACTTGCGCCGAATACATTTGTATTGTGACGTGGAATATACAGTTGAAGTCAGAAGTTTACATACACTTAGTTTGGAGTCATTAAAACTAGTTTTTCAACCACTCCACAAATATCTTCTTAACAAACTATAGTTTTGGCAAGTCGGTTAGGACATCTACTTTGTGCATGACACAAGAAATTTTTCCAACAATTGTTTACAGACAGATTATTTCACTTATAATTCACTGTATCACAATTACAGTGGGTCAGTAGTTTACATACACTAAGTTGAAAATTCCAGAAAATGGCTTTAGAAGCTTCTGATAGGCTAATTGACATAATTTGAGTCAATTGGAGGTGTACCTATGGATTTATTTCAAGGCCTACCTTAAAACTAAGTGCCTCTTTGCTTGACATCATGGGAAAATCAAAAGAAATCAGCCAAGACCTCAGAAAAAAAATTGTAGACCTCCACAAGTCTGGTTCATCCTTGTTAGCAATTTCCAAATGCCTGAAGGTACCACGTTCATCTGTACAAACAATAGTACGCAAGTATAAACACCATGGGACCACGCAGCCGTCATACCGCTCAGGAAGGAGATGCGTTCTGTCTCCTAGAGATGAACGTACTTTGGTGTGAAAAGCGCAAATCAATCCCAGAACAACAGCAAAGGACCTTGTGAAGATGCTGGAGGAAACAGGTACAAAATGATCTATATCCACAGTAATTCGACATCCTATATCGACATAACCTGAAAGGCAGCTCAGCAAGGAAGAAGCCACTGCTCCAAAACAGCCATAAAAAAGCCAGACTACAGTTTACAACTGCACATGGGGACAAAGATCGTACTTTTTTGAGAAATTTTCCTCTGGTCTGATATAACAAAAATAGAACTGTTTTGCCATAATGACCATTGTTATGTTTGGAGGAAAAAGGGGGAGGCTTGCAAGCCGAAGAACACCATCCCAACCCTGAAGTATGGGGGTGGCAGCATCATGTTGTGGGGGTGCATTGCTGCAGGAGGGACTGGTGCACTTCACAAAATAGATGGCTACATGAGGACAATGATGTGGATATATTGAAGCAACATCTCAAGACATCAGTCAGGAAGTTAAAGCTTGGTTGCAAATGTGTCTTCCAAATGGACAATGACCCCAAGCATACTTCCAAAGTTGTGGCAAAATGGCTTAAGGACAACAAAGTCAAGGTATTGGAGTGACCATCACAAAGCCCTGACCTCAATTCTATAGAACATTTGTGGGCAGAACTGAAAAAGCGTGTGTGAGCAAAGAGGCGTACAAACCTGACTCAGTTACACCAGCTCTGTCAGGAGGCAGGCTACCCGAAACGTTTGACCCAAGTCAAGCAATTTACAGGCAATGCTACCAAATATTAATTGAGTGTATGTAAACTTCTGATCCTCTGGGAATGAGATGAAATAAATAAAAGCTGAAATAAATAATCTCTCTACTATTATTCTGACATTTCACATTCTTAAAATAAAGTGGTGATCCTATCTGACCTAAAACAGGACATTTTTACGAGGATTAAATGTCAGCAATTGTGAAAAACTGAATTTAAATGTACTTGGCTAAGGTGTATGTAAACTTTCGACTTCAACTGTACGTGGAAAAATCATTGGATGTGAAGAAGTAATCAACTGTTGTTTTGAGGTGAAATTTCAGGTACAGGATTGTGTCATCATGGTAACCTAATTTCAACATAGACAAACTTTGTTTAAAAAATGTTGAATTTGTACCTTTAAAACAACATCAGATTTTCAACATTATAGCCATGATCAGAAAAATACTATAGCAGCACCTTCTATTTTTATTTATTTCACCTTTATTTAACCAGGTAGGCAAGTTGAGAACAAGTTCTCATTTACAATTGCGACCTGGCCAAGATAAAGAAAAGCAGTTCGACAGATACAACGACACAGAGTTACACATGGAGTAAAACAAACATACAGTCAATAATACAGTATAAACAAGTCTATATACGATGTGAGCAAATGAGGTGAGATAAGGGAGGTAAAGGCAAAAAAAGGCCATGGTGGCAAAGTAAATACAATATAGCAAGTAAAACATTGGAATGGTAGATTTGCAATGGAAGAATGTGCAAAGTAGAAATAAAAATTATGTGCAAAGGAGTAAAATAAATAAATAAATTAAATACAGGAGGGAAAGAGGTAGTTGTTTGGGCTAAATTATAGGTGGGCTATGTACAGGTGCAGTAATCTGTGAGCTGCTCTGACAGTTGGTGTTTAAAGCTAGTGAGGGAGATAAGTGTTTCCAGTTTCAGAGATTTTTGTAGTTCGTTCCAGTCATTGGCAGCAGAGAACTGGAAGGAGAGGCGGCCAAAGAAAGAATTGGTTTTGGGGGTGACCAGAGAGATATACCTGCTGGAGCGTGTGCTACAGGTGGGAGATGCTATGGTGACCAGCGAGCTGAGATAAGGGGGGACTTTACCTAGCAGGGTCTTGTAGATGACATGGAGCCAGTGGATTTGGTGACGAGTATGAAGCGAGGGCCAGCCAACGAGAGCGTACAGGTCGCAATGGTGGGTAGTATATGGGGCTTTGGTGACAAAACGGATTGCACTGTGATAGACTGCATCCAATTTGTTGAGTAGGGTATTGGAGGCTATTTTGTAAATGACATCGCCAAAGTCGGGGATTGGTAGGATGGTCAGTTTTACAAGGGTATGTTTGGCAGCATGAGTGAAGGATGCTTTGTTGCGAAATAGGAAGCCAATTCTAGATTTAACTTTGGATTGGAGATGTTTGATATGGGTCTGGAAGGAGAGTTTACAGTCTAACCAGACACATAAGTATTTGTAGTTGTTCACGTATTCTAAGTCAGAGCCGTCCAGAGTAGTGATGTTGGACAGGCGGGTAGGTGCAGGTAGCGATCGGTTGAAGAGCATGCATTTAGTTTTACTTGTATTTAAGAGTTGTATGGCATTGAAGCTTGCCTGGAGGGTTGTTAACACAGTGTCCAAAGAAGGGCCAGACGTATACAGAATGGTGTCGCTGAGATCTTGGTTGAAAACAGCAGAGGTGTATTTAGAGGGCAAGTTGGTTAGGATGATATCTATGAGGGTGCCCGTGTTTATGGCTTTGGGGAGGTACCTGGTAGGTTCATTGATAATTTGTGAGGTTGAGAGCATCAAGTTTAGATTGTAGGATGGCTGGGGTGTTAAGCATGTTCCAGTTTAGGTCACCTAGCAGCACAAGCTCTGAAGATAGATGGGGGGCAATCAGTTCACATATGGTGTCCAGAGCACAGCTGGGGGCAGAGGGTGGTCTATAGCAGGTGGCAACGGTGAGAGACTTGTTTTTAGAGAGGTGGATTTTTAAAAGTAGAAGTTCAAATTGTTTGGGTACAGACCTGGATAGTAAGACAGAACTCTGCAGGCTATCTTTGCAGTAGATTGCAACACCGCCCCCTTTGGCAGTTCTATCTTGTCTGAAAATGTTGTAGTTTGGAATTAAAATTTCAGAATTTTTGGTGGTCTTCCTAAGCCAGGATTCAGACACAGCTAGAACATCCGGGTTGGCAGAGTGTGCTAACGCAGTGAATAGAACAAACTTAGGGAGGAGGCTTCTAATGTTAACATGCATGAAACCAAGGCTATTACGGTTACAGAAGTCGTCAAAAGAGAGCGCCTGGGGAATAGGAGTGGAGCATTGGTCGTCTAGAACGTCTGGAACGGAGAGTAAAAGGAGGTTTCTGGGGGCGATAAAATAGCATCAAGGTATAATGTACAGACAAAGGTATGGTAGGATGTGAATACAGTGGAGGTAAACCTAGGTATTGAGTGATGAAGAGAGAGATATTGTCCCTAGAAACATCATTGAAACAAGGAGATGTCATTGCATGTGTGGGAGGTGGAACTAATAGGTTGGATAAGGTATAATGAGCAGGACTAGAGGCTCTACATTGAAATAAGCCAATAAACACTAACCAGAACAGCAATGGACAAGGCATATTGACATTAAGGAGAGGCATGCTTAGTCGAGTGATCAAAAGGGTCCGGTGAGTGGAGAGGTTGGTTGGGGGTCACGGCGATTTAGACAGCTAAATCGGTAGCAAGCTAGCATAGGATGGAGGTCTGTTATTAGCCACCTCTTGCGTTCCGTCAGTATATTAGTGGGGTTCCGTGTGGTAGAACAAAAACAACAAAACAAAAATAAAAAACAATAGATATAGTTATAGAGGCCCAAGAAGAAAAATAAATAAATAAAAATAAAATAAAAATTGTCCGATTGTCTATTCAGATAGCAGCCGATAAGACAGCCAAGACAGCAGGCCGCAGATGGGCGCCCAGGCAACGTCGCGCCGGAGGAGCCAGCCGGACAACTCCCTCGGGTAGACAACGTCGGCAGTCCAACTGTGAAGGCCCGGTGGGGCTCCGCGTAGGCAGCAAAACGGGTCCGGATAGGTGACTGCAGCCCAGGAGTGATTGATGGAACTCTTCAGCTGGCTAGCTCCGGAACAATTGATGTTAGCTCCAGAATCGACGAAAGCTGATAGTCACACGGATAGCAGCTAGCTAGCTGTGAGATCCAGGTATGAATGTCCAGAGCCAGCGGCCGAAATCCAGGGACATGGAGAGAAAAATTGGTCCGGTATGTTCCGTTCCGAGCCGCGCTGCGCTGCGCCGCGCCGTACAAAACTGCCGATAGATTATCGAGCCAAAGGACAGCCGATGACCACAAACCGTGGTTAGCTGAGTACTAAAGATTTGCCAGTAAAGAAGCTAACTAGCTTCTGAACTAGCTTCTGGACCAGCTTCTGGCTAGCTTCTGGCTAGTTTCTGGCTAGCCTCTTGGAGGATTACAGATCTGAGGTAAATAATACTTTTTTTTATAAATATAAATTGGTGTGGCGGGTTGCAGGAGAGTGTTTTGAAGATGAGTTTATGGAAAATTTAAAAAGTTGTAAATATATATATATATACGGGACACGACAAGACGAGGACAAAAGACATCTGAACTGCTATGCCATCCTGGAGAATGTCTGCAGTAGAAGGTCTATCTACAGCTACCAGCTGTTTTACCAAAACCCACTCCTGCTTAGCGATGATATTATCACTGACTATTACCAATGTGCTATTATGAGAATGATTGAGAGATTTACTGTTGCTATCGAAGTCCTTCCAAAGGGTAGGTTTAACAGAGCAAAATGAAATGTCAATCAACAATGATTTAGGCCTATATAGCATTTTATTTTGTCCTATTCTATAACTTTGATTTTTGTTTGAGATGGAGATGTGAGTCCAACAAATAAATTATCAATTTGTAGACAAACTGGAATTAAAACTAAGATGAAGTCAATAGCACAAATGGAACTATCCAAGCAGTAGATACATCTCTTCAAAAATGTAGAGATTTGGATGTGTTGTTAACAAAACACAATTCATTATTGCTTTTGTAAGACATTACATAGAAAGGCGATAATGAGGGTTCACGCTCAGGCGTGGAAGGTGAATGGAAGGAGATGCGGGAAGGTGATGAGGGAAGGTGAATGGAAGGTGATGAGGGAAGGTGATGAGGGAAGGCGAATGGAAGGTGATGAGGGAAGGTGAATGGAAGGTGATGAGGGAAGATGAATGGAAGGTGATGAGGGAAGGTGATGAGGGAAGGTGAATGGAAGGTGATGAGGGAAGGTGAATGGGAAGGTAATGAGGGAAGGGGAATGGAAGGTGATGAAGGGAAGGTGAATGAGGGTGATGAGGGAAGGTGAATGGAAGGTGATGAGGGAAGGTGAATGGAAGGTAATGAGGGAAGGTGATGAGGGAAGGGGATGGAAGGTGATGAGGGGAAGGGGATGAGGAGAAGGTGAATGGAAGGTGATGAGGGAAGGTGAATGGTAGGTAATGAGGGAAGGGGAATGGAAGGTGATGAGGGAAGGTGAATGGAAGGTGATGAGGGAAGGTGATGAGGGAAAGTGAATGGAAGGTGATGAGGGAAGGTGAATGGAAGGTGATGAGGGAAGATGAATGGAAGGTGATGAGGGAAGGTGATGAGGGAAGGGGAATGGAAGGTGATGAGGGAAGGTGAATGGAAGGTGATGAGGGAAGGTGAATGGAAGGTGATGAGGGAAGGTGATGAGGGAAGGTGAATGGAAGGTGATGAGGGAAGGTGATGAGGGAAGGTGATGAGGGAAGGTGAATGGAAGGTGATGAGGGAAGGTGAATGGAAGGTAATGAAAAGGTGAAGGGAAGGGAATGGAAGGTGAGGGAAGGTGATGAGGGAAGGTGAATGGAAGGTGATGAGGGAAGGTGAATGGAAGATAATGAGGGAATGGAAGGTGATGAAGGGGAATGGAAGGTGATGAGGGAAGGTGATGAGGGAAGGTGATGAGGGAAGGTGAATGGAAGAGGGAAGGTGAATGGAAGGTGATGAGGGAAGGTGAATGGAAGGTGATGAGGGAAGGGTAATGGAAGGTGATGAGAGAAGGTGAATGGAAGGTGATGAGGGTAGGTGAGGGGAATGGAAGGTGATGAGGGAAGGTGATGAGGGAAGGTGAATGGAAGGTTATGAGGGAAGGTGATGATGGAAGGTGATGAGCGAGGGAATGGAAGGTGATGAGGGAAGGTGAATGGAAGGTGAATGGAAGGTGATGAGGGAAGGTGAATGGAAGGTGATGAGGGGGAATGGTGATGAGGGAAGGTGAATGGAAGGTGATGAGGGAAGGTGATGAGGGAAGGTGGAATGATAAGGGAAGGGGATTGAAGGTGAGGGAAGGTGGAAGGTGAGGGAAGGGGAAGGGGTTGGAAGGTGATGAGGGAAGGGGAATGGAAGGTGATGAGGGAAGGGGATGGAAGGTGATAAGGGAAGGTGAATGGAAGGTGATGAGGGAAGGGGAATGGAAGGTGATGAGGGAAGGTGATGAGGGAAGGGGAATTATGGGAAGGTGATGAGGGAAAGGTGATGAGGGAAGGTGAATGGAAGGTGATGAGGGAAGGTGATGAGGGAAGGTGATGAGGGAAGGTTGAGGGAAGGTGATGAGGGAAGGGGGTGATGAGGGAAGGTGAATGGAAGGTGATGGGGAAGGTGATGAGGGAATGGAAGGTGAATGGAAGGTGATGAGGGAAGGGGAATGGAAGGTGATGAGGGAAGGGGATGGAAGGTGATAAGGGAAGGGGAATGGAAAGTGATGAGGGAAGGGGAATGGAAGGTGATGAGGGAAGGTGATGAGGTATGTCTCCAGTATGTGTCTCCAGTATGTGTCTTCAGTATGTCTCTCCTGTATGTGTCTCCAGTATGTGTCTCCAGTATGTGTCTCCAGTATGTGTCTCCAGTATGTGTCTCCTGTATGTGTCTCCTTAACCTGTTTGTTCAGCACTGATGATGGCAGAAATCTAACTCTCCTTTTTCTATGATTTTTTTTACACCTTGCACTTCCAGTCTTTTGTATTGTTTCAGCATGGATTAAATTCAGTATATTATCTTTGAATCTGAGCCTCCTTGGTTTACTCATGTTCATGGTTTTGAGTGCTAATACAGTAAATTAGGCTATCTGGTAACATTCAATAAAAAAGAAAAGTCTGGAGCTAATTTACTATGAGCTAATAAGAACCTCCTAAAACCCTGAACCAGGAGCCCAGGCTTGGCAGGCAAGACAAAACCCTGAACCAGGAGCCCAGGCTTGACAGGCAAGACAAAACCCTGAACCAGGAGCCCAGGCTTGGCAGGCAAGACAAAACCCTGAACCAGGAGCCCAGGCTTGGCAGGCAAGACAAAACCCTGAACCAGGAGCCCAGGCTTGACATGCAAGACAAAACCCTGAACCAGGAGCCCAGGCTTGGCAGGCAAGAAAACAAAACCCAAGACAAAACCCTGAACCAGGAGCCCAGGCTTGGCAGGCAAGACAAAACCCTGAACCAGGAGCCCAGGCTTGACATGCAAGACAAAACCCTGAACCAGGAGCCCAGGCTTGGCAGGCAAGACAAAACCCTGAACCAGGAGCCCAGGCTTGGCAGGCAAGACAAAACCCTGAACCAGGAGCCCAGGCTTGGCAGGCAAGACAAAACCCTGAACCCAGACCTCAGGCGTGAAGTTCAAGACCGAAGTTCAAGACCGAGTACAGTACACTCTTAGAAACAAAGGAGCTGTCTAGAACCTAAAACCGTTATTCGGCTGTCCCCATAGAAGAACCCTTTATGGAACCCAAAAGGGTTCTACATGGAACCAAAAAGGGTTATCCTGTGGGAACAGCTGAAGAAACCCTTTTTCTAAGAGTATAGTTCTGCAAAACAGTTTCACCAGAGAGTGTTGGACCTTTTGTTTCCGCCAACTGATTACAGCAGAGAATAAAACATGTGAAGTCAAAAACAACAGGAAACTCTTATTCTCCATAAATAATAGATTTCTTACCTTTTATTTTCCCTTTCACTGTTTTGTTATATTCTCTTCCCTTTGGAAGAAAAACATTTACAAATGGGCCTAGTACAAAGAGCTTATTATAAATACTGAACAAACAGAATCCTCTGTGTGCTGAGGTCCATGATCTCTGCTGCCTTGGAATATGGGTCTCTGTGGCTCCTCTGTGTGCTGAGGTCCATGATCTCTGCTGCCTTGGAATATGGGTCTCTGTGGCTCCTCTGTGTGCTGAGGTCCATGATCTCTGCTGCCTTGGAATATGGGTCTCTGTGCCTCCTCTGTGTGCTGAGGTCCATGACCTCTGCTGCCTTGGAATATGGGTCTCTGTGGCTCCTCTGTGTGCTGAGGTCCATGATCTCTGCTGCCTTGGAATATGGGTCTCTGTGGCTCCTCTGTGTGCTGAGGTCCATGATCTCTGCTGCCTTGGAACCTGGATCTCTGTGGCTCCTCTGTGTGATGAGGTCCATGACGTCTGCTGGCTTGGAACATGGATCTCTGTGACAAGTTCCGTGACAGCCAAGTCCCAGGATGCTGTCTGTGGCGCTCGGCTGGTGGCTGGTGTGTGTGGGGATCCCCGAGATAGGAATGCTGGTATGAATCATTCACGGTTTTCAGGGTAAATAAGCCCGCTCCGCGATCAATCCCACATACTGTACCTAAACCCTTGAAGACTAGCGTTCCCATGTACCTAAACCCTGGAAGACTCTCTCCTTACTCCTCCACCCTACTTATCCTCCATCCTCCTCTCATCTACCTTCCTCCATCCCCCTCTCATCTCTCCTCCATCCCCCTCTCAACTCTCCTCCACCCCCTCATCTCCCTTCCTCCATCCCCCTCTCTCCATCTCTCATCTCCATCCCCCTCATCCCCCTCTCATCTCTCCCATCCATCCCCCTCTCTTCTCTCCTCCATCCCCCCCCCTCTCATCTCTCCTCCATCCCCCTCTCATCTCCATCCTCCATCCCCCCCCTCTCATCTCTCCTCCTCATTCCCCTCTCATCTCTCCTCCATCCCCCTCTCATCTACCTTCCTCCATCCCCCTCTCTCTCTCCTCCATCCCCCTCTCATCTCTCCTCTAGCCCCCTCTCATCTACCTTCCTCCATCCTCCTCTCATCTCCCTTCCTCCATCCCCTCTCTTCATCTCCCCTCCTCCATCCCCCTCCCTCCCCTCCTCTCCCCCTCTCATCCCCCTCTCATCCCCTCCTCCATCCCCTCTCATCTACCTCCCCCTCCTCCATCCTCCTCTCATCACCCTTCCATCCCCATCCCCCCATCCCCTCATCTCCCTTCCTCCCATCCCCTCTCATCTCCCCATCCTCCATCCCCCCCCATCTCCCTCCATCCCCCTCCATCCCCATCCCCCTCTCATCTCCCTCCATCCTCCATCCCCCCCCCTCTCATCTCCCCCATCCTCCATCCCCTCTCATCTCCCTTCCTCCATCCCCCCTCTCATATCCCTTCCTCCATCCCCCTCTCATCTCCCCTCCTCCATCCCCCTCTCATCTCCCCATCCTCCATCCCCCCTCCATCATCTCATCTCCCTCCTCCATCCCCCTCTCATCTCCCCTCCTCCATCCCCATCCTCCCTCCTCCATCTCCCCCTCCTCCATCCCCCTCCTCATCTCCCCTCCTCCATCCCCCTCTCATCTCCCTTCCTCCATCCCCTCTCTCCCCTCTCCCTTCCTCCATTCCCCTCCTCATCTCCATTCCTCCATCCCCCTCTCATCTCTCTACATTCTGATTCCAGAGCTCTGCATTCTGATTCTACATTGTGATTCTAAATTCTGATTCCAGAACTCTGCATTCTGATTCTACATTGTGATTCTACATTGTGATTCCAGAACTCTGCATTCTGATTCTACATTGTGATTCTACATTCTGATTCCAGAACTCTGCATTCTGATTCTACATTGTGATTCTACATTCTGATTCCAGAACTCTGCATCCAGAACTCTACATTGTGATTCTACATTGTGATTCTACATTGTGATTCCAGAACTCTGCCGTCTGGAGCACCTCTGTAGGGGATAGTACAATCAGAATATGTTGGTGAGATGTGCACAAATCTTTTTCAGATCGATTTGTTTTCATTGTGATTCAAATGTGCAAAGCATAACAAATCTCCCTCCTCCTCCATTGTGAACCTAATCTTAGTGGCATTTAACACCCAGAAGAACATCAGCCTGCGTATGAAATACATATTGATACCGAAAGCATCAGGTTGAACTGGTATCCATGAGCAGTTTCAACCAGATGCTGTATTCCTCATACAGTTTACTGGAGCTGAAAGGTCAGTTAAACAGTTATGACCTTTGTATATACATGTTAATGTTCTTACACTCGTCATTTGGTAGCCTAATGTGTATACAGACACCCTACCGTGCTACAACTGGCCCGTGTTGGAATATACTGAGTGTCAGCTTTTGGTTTTTAGAACATGTAGACTTTTAATGACGGCCACGTGTCAGGACAGTAGATTAGAACCTTGGTCACATGACTAGCATTGGAATGTCATTGTGGTGTAGTGTTTGTTCCCAACATGGCGTTTGGTCTATAGTTAGCTTGGACACCTTGTGGCTCTGGGGACGTAGTAGTGGAATAGAAGTACAGATGCCGGTCCTCTATGGTCTCATATCCCCAGCCACCATCCACATCCCCGCGCTGAGGTTTCACACCAGACACAAGTCACCACACAGAATATGACGTCCAGGGATGAGTTGAACATAACACCAAAGGGATGTGGAAGTGGGGACTGTAACAGGAATAACACAAAGCATCTGCAACAGCTGGAGCACCATTCACTTGAGACAGGCTGTGTGTGTGTGTGTGTGTGTGTGTGTGTGTGTGTGTGTGTGTGTGTGTGTGTGTGTGTGTGTGTGAGTGTGTGTGTGTGTGTGTGTGTCCAGAAAGAGGGAACTGTGTTACAATGACCTATTTATTTTCTTGCCTTAGTTCTGTGCCACCTCTCTTATCCGCGGCTGCTGGAAGAGATGAGATATCAGCTGT
>NC_056430.1:11617450-11627450 GCF_018296145.1 Oncorhynchus tshawytscha | reverse complement strand
AAGCCCAGATTCTCGTGATCTGTGTGAAGAGGAGGTGGAGAAAGAGGGGCAGAAGGGCGGGCCGCCTTCTGAGAATTTGTAGGCGATCGAATAAACCCCCACTTCCTTCCATTCTGCTAGCAAACGTGCAATCCTTGGAGGATAAAATCAATGAGTTACGCAGAAGATAAAACTACCAACGGGACATTAAAAACTGTAATATCTTATGCATCACGGAGTCGTGGCTGAACGACGACAATATCAAACATACATACAGGCTGGTTTTCCTGTTTGGGATAGGGGGCAGCATTTTCACGTTTGGATGAAAAGCGTGCCCAGCGTAAACTGCCTGCTGCTCAGTCTCAGTTGCTAATATATGCATATTATTAGTTTAACTTCTTGTAACTAGGGGGCAGTATTTTCATTTTTGGAAAAATAACGTTCCCAAAGTAAACGGGATATTTTGT
The DNA here is from genome assembly GCF_018296145.1 of Oncorhynchus tshawytscha. Classification (NCBI taxonomy): domain Eukaryota; kingdom Metazoa; phylum Chordata; class Actinopteri; order Salmoniformes; family Salmonidae; genus Oncorhynchus; species Oncorhynchus tshawytscha. The sequence continues at coordinate 11,627,004 of NC_056430.1, read as the reverse complement.
CAGGACAAGATGCTAGAATATGCATATAATTGACAGCTTAGGATAGAAAACACTCTAAAATTTCCAAAACTGTAAAAATATTGTCTGTGAGTATAACAGAACTGATATTGCAGGCAAAAGCCTGAGAAAAATCCAATCCGGAAGTGACTCATGTTTTGAAAACTCTGCGTTCCGATGCGTCCCTATTGAGCAGTGAATGGGCTATCAACCAGATTACTTTTTCTACGTATTCCCCAAGGTGTCTACAGCATTGTGACGTAGTTTTACGCCTTTATGTTGAAGAATACCCGTAAGCGGCTACATTGTGTAAGTGGTCACCTGATGGCTTTCAGAGTGATTCTCGCGTAAAATACAGAGGTAGCCATTTTTCATTTCGCTCCTACTGAAAAACCAATTGTCCCGGTGGATATATTATCGAATAGATATTTGAAAAACACCTTGAGGATTGATTATAAACAACGTTTGCCATGTTTCTGTCAATATTACGGAGCTATTTCGTGAACGCAATTTCCGGTCGATTTCTCAGCCAAATGTGAAGAACAAACGGAGCTATTTCGCCTACAAAAATTATATTTTTTGGAAAAAAGGAACATTTGCTATCTAACTGGGAGTCTCGTGAGTGAAAACATCCGAAGCTCATCAAAGGTAAACTATTTAATTTGATTGCTTTTCTGATTTTCGTTACCAAGTTACCTGCTGCTAGCTGGACATAATGCTATGCTAGGCTATTGATAAACTTACACAAATGCTTGTCTTGCTTTGGCTGTTATGCATATTTTGAAAATCTGAGATGAGAGGGTGATTAACAAAAGGCTAAGCTGTGTTTCAATATATTTCACTTGTGATTTTCATGAATAGGAATATTTTCTAGTAAAAATTCAACATCTACTCACAGACTCCAACCTTGACTTTCTCTGCCTCTCAGAGACACGGCTCCATAAAACCTCTCCATATGCTGCTTTGATTGTGATTGGCTACAATGTCTTCAGGAGAGACAGGATTGGAGGAAGAGGAGGGGGTGTGATGATTTACATTAAAGCACATATCCGATGTTAACAAATTGAGTGGTCATGTGATGATGAACTAGAATGTATTGGCCTAAATGTTACACTGTCTTCTCCCCTTATTGGAATGTATAGGCCACCTTCCACCAAAAGTGTGCATTGATCAGTTTAATAAAATGCTTAGGGAATGTGATTTTGAGAAAGATTTTAACATTAATCATGAAGACAAGTCTTGTAGGACAACCCTCAAACAGATCACTAATACCTTTGACCTTACACAACTAGTTAAAGGGCAAACCAGGGTGACTTGTTGCTCTAAAACACAGATTGATTTGGTGTTCAGTAATAAACCAGAGAGAGTGACTAAATCATTCAATATGGTTACTGGGCTGTCTGATCATAATCTGACATTTATAGCCAGAAAGCTGTCTAAGAGCAGGTTTAACCTCTCTACTGTTAGAAAGCCGGATCAACTAAGAATACCTAAGAGTGAATTAAACTATTTTGAAAATGCAATTAAGGGAATTAACTGGAATGATTTCTTGTCCTATACAGACGTGGAAGCTGATAGTCAGGTTTTTCTATCCACAATCCAGACTACAATAAATGGCTTCCTAAAGAAAATCCTATCCAAACCTGGCCAAAAGAGCACTCTTCCTTGGCTAAAATGGAGAAATCTGGAAATTGATGAAAGAACGAGATTATGCTCTAAAAATAGCCCTAAAATCCAAATTAGAGCATGACAGACGTAGGTTTACCATGTTGAGAAATAAGGTGATGAAAGAAATCAGACAGGCCAATGCAAACTTTTTTATTATCATAATTGATGAAGCAAAGGGAAATTCTAAATTGATCTGGGAGAATCTAAAAAAGTTAACAGGGAAAGACCATAGTAACACTGCAAAAAGACTAGAAATCATGGTGAATAACAATCTAACACAGGATGCAGTCGAAATAGCAACAGCCTTCAATTCCTACTGTATTGACTCTGTCAGGGTACTGACACAGAACCCCTCCATTGGTTTCTTGGTTTCAGTGCTAGTAAATGACACTCAACCCATCTTCATCATAAGGGAGGTTTCTGAGTCAAAGGTGAACAAGGTGATTAGCTCACTAAAGAACTCTAAAGCCAAAGATGTGTTTGGGCTGGACTCTACCTTTCTTAAAAACTACAAAGAGTCACTCATTGGCCCCATTACAAAGGTAATTGACACATCTATTGGTCAGGGGGGTGTTTCCAAGGGTCTGGAAGACAGCCATAATAACAGCCAGCTTGACATCAGGTGACCCTGCTGACGTGAGTAACTACAGGCTCATTAGTGTACTACCTGTGGTGTTGAAGGCTGCTCTGCTGACGTGAGTAACTACAGGCGCATTAGTGTACTACCTGTGGTGTTGAAAGTTGCTCTGCTGACGTGAGAAACTACAGGCTCATTAGTGTACTACCTGTGATGTTGAAAGTTGCTCTGCTGACGTTAGAAACTACAGGCTCATTAGTGTACTACCTGTGGTGTTGAAAGTTGCTCTGCTGACGTGAGTAACTACAGGCTCATTAGTGTACTACTTGTGGTGTTGAAGGTTGCTCTGCTGACGTTAGAAACTACAGGCTCATTAGTGTACTACCTGTGGTGTTGAAGGTTGTTGAAAGTGTGTAGCAGAACAACTGGTTGCCCACCTCAACAACAGCCCCTTCACATTACACTCCATGCAGTTTGGCTTCAGAGCGAAACACTTCACAGAACCGCCAACTGCTTTCTTCTGGAAAATAAAAGTCCAAGATGGACAAAGGGGGCGTTGTTGGGGCTGTGTTACTGGACCTAAGGAAGGCTTTGATACTGTTAACCATGAGATTCTCATCACAAAATTGTCCAAGTTCAACTTTTTCCCCGATGCCTTGAGATGGATGAAATCATACCTTGAAGGCAGAACTCAGTGTGTCAGAGTGAACAATGAGCTGTCGCCCACTCTTAGCTATGATGTGGACGTGCCCCAAGGGTCAATACTAGGGCCCCTCCTGTTCAGCCTGTACATTAATGATCTGCCTTCTGTCTGTACTGGGTCTGAAGTTCAAATGTATGCAGATGATACAGTGATATATGTGCATGCAAACAGCAAACAACAAGCTGCACAAGAACTCACTACTGTAATGGTCCAGGTTACAAAGTGACTCAGTGACTCACTACTGTGATGGTCCAGGTTACAAAGTGACTCAGTGACTCACTACTGTAATGGTCCAGGTTACAAAGTGACTCAGTGACTCACTACTGTAATGGTCCAGGTTACAAAGTGACTCAGTGACTCACTACTGTAATGGTCCAGGTTACAAAGTGACTCAGTGACTCACTACTGTAATGATCCAGGTTACAAAGTGACTCAGTGACTCACTACTGTAATGGTCCAGGTTACAAAGTGGCTCAGTGACTCACTACTGTAATGGTCCAGGTTACAAAGTGGCTCAGTGACTCACTACTGTAATGGTCCAGGTTACAAAGTGGCTCAGTGACTCACTACCATCAGGTTGCTGAAAGAACTTGGAATCCATGGACAGGCTCTGCGGCAGACCGTCAGAGCAGTTTCTCAAGCAGCTGAAAGAGGCAGCCAGTGGATCTGAATCAAACGAAAGGACTCTTGCTGGGCTATAACTTCATGACCCCCCCACCCCCACCTGAGAACCCAATTCAGATCCCTCCAACTTGAGGAGGGCATATGAGGTATGCGGTCAGCTGTAGGGCTGGCTCAGGGAAGAGGACGCCCCTGCCTTGCATAGTCCCGTGGGACATCTTAATTGGGCATGGGACACAAGCTAAGGCTTGATCACCCTTTAGCTGGCCACCTTTGATGAGGGTGTTTAGTGATTAAAGGCCGAAACACCCACTGATTCGAAGGCACACTACTGAGGATGTGTCCCAAAATTGACATCTTAACCCAGTCTAAGAAATAAACCTCCCATGCCACTCTGTCAACATCACGGCAAATCTCATGTGAGTGCATTCCATCTATTGGCACAATGGACAGTTTTTAACATCTCGTCCCGTGTTTTATGATTCTGTAGTGGTCCAGGTTACAAAGTGACTCAGTGACTCGTGTTTGCATGTCACTGTGAAAAAAACTGTTTGCATGTTCTTCACAAAGAGGGCAACAGATGCTACTGAGCCAGATGTCTATGTGTCAGGGGAGAAGCTCCAGGTGGTACCTGATGCTACTGAGCCAGACGTCTATGTGTCAGGGGAGAAGCTCCAGGTGGTACCTGATGCTACTGAGCCAGATGTCTATGTGTCAGGGGAGAAGCTCCAGCTGGTATCTGATGCTACTGAGCCAGACGTCTATGTGTCAGGGGAGAAGCTCCAGCCGGTATCTGATGCTACTGAGCCAGACGTCTATGTGACAGGGGAGAAGCTCCAGCCGGTATCTGATGCTACTGAGCCAGACGTCTATGTGTCAGGGGAGAAGCTCCAGCCGGTATCTGATGCTACTGAGCCAGACGTCTATGTGACAGGGGAGAAGCTCCAGCTGGTATCTGATGCTACTGAGCCAGATGTCTATGTGTCAGGGGAGAAGCTCCAGCTGGTATCTGATGCTACTGAGCCAGATGTCTATGTGTCAGGGGAGAAGCTCCAGCTGGTATCTGATGCTACTGAGCCAGACGTCTATGTGTCAGGGGAGAAGCTCCAGCTGGTATCTGATGCTACTGAGCTAGACGTCTATGTGTCAGGGGAGAAGCTCCAGCTGGTATCTGATGCTACTGAGCCAGACGTCTATGTGTCAGGGGAGAAGCTCCAGGTGGTATCTGATTTTAAGTACCTTGGCATCATCCTTGATTCCAACCTCTCTTTTAAAAAGCAGGTGAAAAAGGTCATTCAGATCCAAATTCAACCTAGCTAATTTCCGATTTATACGAAATTGTTTGACTACAGAGGTAGTAAAACTGTAAATGAAATCTATGATACTCCCCCACTTAACATACTGCTTGACTAGTGAACCAAGCTTGCTGTACAACATTAAAACCTATTCAGTCTGTCTACAAACAGGCTCTCAAAGTACTTGATAGGAAGCCCGATAGCCATCATCACTGTTACATCCTCAGAAAGCATGAGCTCCTGAGTTGGGAAAATCTTGTGCAATACAACGACGCATGTCTTGTATTCAAGATCCTACATGGCCTGGCTCCCCCTCTACTCAGTACTTTTGTGAAACAGAAAACCCAAACATATGGCAGCAGATCCACAAGGTCTGCCACGAGAGGTGACTGTATAGTTCCCTTAAGGAAAAGCACCTTTAGTAAATCCGTTTTCTCTGTGAGAGCTTCCCATGTCTGGAATGCACTGCCATCAGACACACATAACTGCACCACATATCACACTTCACAAAATGCTTGAAGACATGGCTAAAGGTCAATCAGATTTGTGAACATTGTCGTGTCTTTACTATCATTAACTGAAGACTTTTAGTTTTTATCAAAGATTCTCTGTAATTAGCATTTCGTTATTAACTAATCAGGCAAATGTAATTAACTAGGAAGTCGGGGCACAAAGTAAAATATTCAGATTACAAAGTTAATATTTTCCAAATACAACTTTTCAGATATTTTAATATCTGATCAATTAGTCTTCTTAATTAATGAATTATTTACTTTACCTCACATTAGTCTCATTCCAAACGTTGTTGATTATCTGCACGAACCCATTCTTCACTATGAGTCATCCATACATCAATTGTCTTAAATCATTTATTTATTAACGAACTAAACAATCACATAAGTACACACACAAACAAACAAAGTAAATATGGTCACTACAAAGTGATACTGTAATTATAACAATTGAAATGCTAATCCTTTGCACATGAACGCTCACTCATTCAGAAACAACTGCAATCAATATATATATATTTACGCTCAGTGTGTTGTCTTGATCGCTGTTGAAAAGTTTGTTTCTGTTGGAGTGTCTGTCCTCTCTCTCTCTCTCTCTCTCTCTCTCTCTCTCTCTCTCTCTCTCTCTCTCTCTCTCTCTCTCTCTCTCTCTCTCTCTCTATCGTGGTTAGATTGGATAGTTCAGAGTGACATTCATTCATGTCGTTATAGGTTAGATGTTTCGGCGGTTGTCAGTCTTCTCGTTCAATGATACCGAATTCCTAGCTGCAGACTAGTAATTAATATCAAAGACTTGTTCTTATTCTGTCTCAGGCAATGGTCCTCAGATCTTTAAAAGGTTCTACAGTTGCACTATCGAGAGCATCCTAACTGGTTGCATCACTGCCTGGTATGGAAACAGCTCGGTACTATAGAGGGTAGTGCGAATGGCCCATTACATCACTGGGGCAAGCTTCCTGCCATCCAGGACCTCTATACCAGGCGGTGTCAGAGGCATGTCCCTAAGAATTGTCAAGGACTCCAGCCACCCCAGTCATAGACTGTTCTCTCTACTACCGCATGGCAAGCGGTACCGGAGCACGAAGTCTAGGTCCAAAAGGCTTCTCAACAGCTTCTACCCCCAAGCCATAAGACTCCTGAACATCTAGTCAAATGGCTACCCAGACTATTTGCATTGCCCCCCAACCCCACTACGCTGCTGCTATTCTCTGTTTTCATCTATGCATAGTCACTTTAATAGCGTTACCTACATGTACATACTACCTCAACTAATCGGCACATTGACTCTGCATCTTTACCCTCCGCTGTATATACTGTAGTCTTTACCCTCCGCTGTATCTACTGTAGTCTTTACCCTCTGCTGTATCTACTGTAGTCTTTACCCTCTGCTGTATATACTGTAGTCTTTACCCTCCGCTGTATATACTGTAGTCTTTACCCTCCACTGTATATACTGTAGTCTTTACCCTCCACTGTATATACTGTAGTCTTTACCCTCCACTGTATATACTGTAGTCTTTACCCTCCACTGTATATACTGTAGTCTTTACCCTCCACTGTATCTACTGTAGTCTTTACCCTCCACTGTATATACTGTAGTCTTTACCCTCCACTGTATATACTGTAGTCTTTACCCTCCACTGTATCTACTGTAGTCTTTACCCTCCACTGTATATACTGTAGTCTTTACCCTCCACTGTATCTACTGTAGTCTTTACCCTCCACTGTATATACTGTAGTCTTTACCCCCCGTTGTATATACTGTAGTCTTTACCCTCCACTGTATCTACTGTAGTCTTTACCCTCCACTGTATATACTGTAGTCTTTACCCTCCACTGTATATACTGTAGTCTTTACCCTCCACTGTATCTACTGTAGTCTTTACCCTCCACTGTATATACTGTAGTCTTTACCCCCGCTGTATATACTGTAGTCTTTACCCTCCGCTGTATCTACTGTAGTCTTACCCTCCACTGTATATACTGTAGTCTTACTATACTGTAGTCTTACCCTCCACTGTATCTACTGTAGTCTTTACCCTCCACTGTATATACTGTAGTCTTTACCCTCCGCTGTATCTACTGTAGTCTTTACCCTCCACTGTATCTACTGTAGTCTTTACCCTCCGCTGTATCTACTGTAGTCTTTACCCTCCACTGTATATACTGTAGTCTTTACCCCCGCTGTATATACTGTAGTCTTTACCCTCCACTGTATCTACTGTAGTCTTTACCCTCCGCTGTATCTACTGTAGTCTTTACCCTCCACTGTATATACTGTAGTCTTTACCCCCGCTGTATATACTGTAGTCTTTACCCTCCACTGTATCTACTGTAGTCTTTACCCTCCGCTGTATATACTGTAGTCTTTACCCCCGCTGTATATACTGTAGTCTTTACCCTCCACTGTATATACTGTAGTCTTTACCCTCCGCTGTATATACTGTAGTCTTTACCCCCCGCTGTATATACTGTAGTCTTTACCCTCCGCTGTATATACTGTAGTCTTTACCCTCCACTGTATATACTGTAGTCTTTACCCTCCGCTGTATATACTGTAGTCTTTACCCTCCACTGTATCTACTGTAGTCTTTACCCCCCGCTGTATATACTGTAGTCTTTACCCCCCGCTGTATATACTGTAGTCTTTACCCTCCGCTGTATATACTGTAGTCTTGCTATTGACATTTTACATTTTACTGCTGCTCTTTAATTACTTGTTACTTTTATCTCTTATTCTTATCCGTATATTTTTTTAAACTGCATTGTTGGTTAGGGGCTTGTCAGTAAGCATTTCACTGCAACTTCTGCACACCTGTTGTATTCAGCATTTCACTGTAACTTCTGCACACCTGTTGTATTCAGCATTTCACTGTAACTTCTGCACACCTGTTGTACTCGGCGCATGTGACTAATAACATTTGATTTGATTGGTTGATTTAATTTCCCAATTACTGATGCAAAAAACACATGTACTGTTTAGATATATTTACAACATACGGTTGGTGTATTGTAATCAAATGAAAGGAATGAAATGAATGAAAGAAAGAAACACAATGTTCAGCAGGCACTAGTTAGCATCGAGCCTGGCTTGAGAATTTGGCCATTGGGTCTCGTCAACATGGCAGTGAATGTCCTCAGTTTTCATGTCCCCTTAGTGAAAAACCTTTTGGAGAATCCAAGCCTGCCTTGAGCATTTGACCACAGGTTCTCATCATCATCGCAGTAAAGACTTTGATTATTTAGTTCCATAAAAGCAGTCAATGGTTAATTAAATGACACATTTAACAACTTGCAGTGAGTTCAGAACAACAATGACAAAAACTGTATATATATATATACTTTTTTACCCAAACCAAAAGAGCGCTTTGGAGACTGGTTAGCGCAGAGGGGCATGTGCTCTGTACAGGTGCAGCCCTATCTGTGCATGTGGCTGATTGTATTGTAGTGGTCCTGTACGTGGTTCAGTTCGTAAAAGCATTGCACTAGCAGCACCAGTAGTTGTGGGTTTGATTCCCACTGGGATAACATACCAAAAGGTGTGGAATCACTGTTTGGATAAAATCATCTGCTTTGTAAGTGGCCGGTATTATGGTACTGTATTGACCAATGACATTCTAGTAAAGCACCTCTCTCCTGTATCGTGAAGACCGCAGCAGCTACATTTTGGATTCATGTTTACTGTATATAAGATGCATGTGATACATACAGTACGTCTCTGATGTTGTCAATATCAGATATAAAAACCATGTAGTCATTATAGAATTCAGTATATTATACTTTATATGTTTCTACTTTACAGACATACATTTTCATGATGTATTTCTCATCTGTCTGTAGTAGACAAGCCAATTTACCAAACGCTAAGTGATTATCAATTAATTAGAGATTTACAAAACGGTTAAGTGATTAACAATTAATTAGAGATTTACCAAACGGTTAAGTGATTATCAATTAATTAGAGATTTACCAAACGGTTAAGTGATTATCAATTAATTAGAGGTTTACCAAATAGTTAAGTGAATATCAATTAATTAGAGGTTTACCAAATGGTTAAGTGATTATCAATTAATTAGAGATTTACCAAATGGTTAAGTGATTATCAATTAATTAGAGGTTTACCAAATGGTTAAGTGATTATCAATTAATTAGAGATTTACCAAATGGTTAAGTGATTATCA
>NC_056430.1:11602450-11612450 GCF_018296145.1 Oncorhynchus tshawytscha | reverse complement strand
TTATATCAAGCTAAGTAAATAAGTATTCTCAGCTACCAAGGTGCCGGGACAGATCAGACCTAGCGGCACCTTCAGTTAGCACTGAAGTGTGAAGTCAGATGTGTGAAAAGACTTCAACCCACCAATGGCAGGAGAGTTTAACAGCCCCTCCCCCAATGCAGAGGCCTTTGAAGCACCAATGGCTTATCCCTGTCCAGAGGTCATTACAATACAACAAATAACACTGCAAGGAATAAAGTACAAAAACATGCTCCTCGAGGACAATCCGGAGAAACTATTTGCTGACTGTTACTGCTAATTTTCCACACAGACCGTCCCCTGGCATAGCACAGTGCTATAAAAACACACTACTGACAAGACAGAGAGTATTGGCCCAGGGTGGAAACTCAGAATGCTAGACATTGAGGAACTGTAAACAACCTCTGTCAAAGTGTACAAGTCTGGGACGATAATGGTGCAGAGCCTACTCATGCAGTTCCAGCAGGACTTTTACAGAAACAAAGAGAGAGCAGAGCAGGACAATATCTCTCTCTGTGACGACTTCCACATCCTGAGTGAGTCTGATCACAACTCTTCAAACTGTCCTGCAGACGAGGATAGTCACCCCCCCCCCCCCCCCCCAGCCCCCAGCACTGAACACACCCAGGTCCCACAACTGCACTGCTCCTCCATCACTGAGAGGGATACATTCACAGAGCTGGAGAGAGACATGGTGGAGCTCAGAGAGCTGGAGAGAGACATGGTGGAGCTCAGAGAGCTAGTCCACACAATCCAGACAGAACAAACACACAAAACAGACCAGCACAACAACACCCCCCCCCTGAAGAGGCACACTTGAAGAGGCACACGTGGCACTGAAGGACGAAGTCAGAAAGCTGAGGTGTGACAGAGAGCAGGACACTCCCCAGAGAAGCCATAGTCAGAAAGCTGAGGTGTGACAGAGAGCAGGACACTCCCCAGAGAAGCCATAGTCAGAAAGCTGAGGTGTGACAGAGAGGACAGAGACATTCTCCCAGAGAAGCCATAGTCAGAAAGCTGAGGTGTGACAGAGAACAGGACATTCTCCCAGAGAAGCCATAGTCAGAAAGCTGAGGTGTGACAGAGAGCCACCCCCCTCCCCCCACACACACATCCACTGAGGACACACAAAAGCCAGAGATTGTGCATCTCATTGACTCCTCATTGTTAGAGGACAAACCCTAGGTCCTGGAGCTGTTGTCAGAGGACAAACCCTAGGTCCTGGAGCTGTTGTCAGAGGACAAACCCTAGGTCCTGGAGCTGTTGTCAGAGGACAAACCCTAGGTCCTGGAGCTGTTGTCAGAGGACAGACACTAGGCCCTGGAGCTGTTGTCAGAGGACAAACACTAGGCCCTGGAGCTGTTGTCAGAGGACAGACACTAGGCCCTGGAGCTGTTGTCAGAGGACAAACACTAGGCCCTGGAGCTGTTGTCAGAGGACAGACTAGTGTCCCCCAGCCACATCATAATTCACACGGACACAAACGACCTGAGGGCCCAGCAGTAAAGGGTGGCAACAGCACTCAAGGGAGTGATTGAAAAAGTTCACCCCGCCACCATACAGTGGGTGAATGCAAGCATTTCACGAGACTGTGCTTCAAAACCTAATGTCTACCTGGCCCACCACTCCACCCTGGACTTGAACAGCCTTTTTGACCAGGTCCACCTATACAAAGGCAGCAATCTCAACTTTTGCCAGGACCCTGAAGGATGTCACTCTCAACCATAGCCTCAACACTTCACACAGGAGCAAAAGAGCAACAGCATCACCAGCCACACCCCAACCAGCTAAGACCACCCCAAGTAAACCCTGGCCACATCCTATACAGGCCCCACTATATCAGACCTATGCCCCTTCTGCCCGACCTACCCCCCCACTGTCCCTGCAGCAAGGACCTCAACATGACAGCATGACATATGCCCAGGCTGTGAGCAGAGAAATAGGCCCAACCCCCACTATTACACCCACCCAAGCCTCATCATGCAACTTAAGATGTATGTATCAGATGCTCAACATGCTCTGCTCACACCTACTGTGATGGTCCAGGTCTAAACTACACAACAACATCCTGGAATATACAAGGTCAGAGGTCATCTGCCTTTGGCTTAAGTTAAAGACCAGGAACCTCGACTTCACCAAAGAAATTGGAAATACAGACATTGTCATCCTACAAGAAACATGGTATAGAGGAGATGGACCCACTGGTTGCCCTCTAGGTTACAGAGAGCTTGTAGTCCCATCCACCAAACTACCAGGTGTGAAACAGAGAAGAGACTCAGGGGGTATGCTAATCTGGTATAGAGCAGACCTAACCAACTCTATTAAATGAGTCAAAACAGGAACATTTTACATCTGGCTAGAAATTAATAAGGAAATGATCTCAACAAAATGTCCACGTGTGCTACCTATATCTCCCCAATAGAATCCCCATACTTTAACGATGACAGCTTCTCCATCCTAGAGGGGGACATCAACAATTTCCAGGCCCATGTACTAGTCGGTACTAGTCTGTGGCGAACTAAATGCCAGAACTGGACAAGAATCGGACACCCTCAGCACCAGGGTGACAAACACCTACCTAGAGGTGACAGCATTCCCTCCCCCATTTCCCCCCCTAGACACATCTATGACAACATAACCAACAAAAACGGGTCACAACTCCTGCAGCTCTGTCAGACGCTGGGTATGTACATAGTCTGTGGTAGGCTGAGGGGACTCCTATGGTAGGTACAGCTATAGCTCATCTCTTGGCAGTAGTACTGCAGACTACTTTATCACTGACCTCAACCCAGAGTCTCTTAGAGCGTTCACAGTCAGCCCACTGACAATCCAATCAGATCACAGCAAATCACGCTCTTCTTGAACAGAGCTGTGCTCAATCATGAGGCATCAAAGCAAAAGGAACTGAATAATATTAAGAAATGCTATAGATGGAAAGAAAATGGTGTGGAAATCTACCAAAAACAATTAGGAAACAACAAATTCATTCCCTTTTAGACAACTTCCTGGACAAAATGTTCCACTGTAACAGTGAAGGTGTAAACTTGGCAGTAGAAAACCTGAATAGTATATTTGACCTCTCAGCTTCACTATCAAATCCCAAAATGTCAAGCAGACAACCTAAGAAAATGAACAACATTGACAAATGGTTTGATGAAGAATGCAAAAGCCTAAGAAAGAAATTGAGAAACCTATCCAACCAAAAACATGGAGACCCTGAAAATCTCAGCCTACGGCTTCACTATGGTGAATCACTAAAACAATACAGAAATACACAATGGAAAAGAAGGAACAGCATGTCAGGAATCAGCTTGTAATGTAATTGAAGAATCCATAGAATTGAACCACTTCTGGGAAAATTGGAAAACACTAAACAAACAAAAACACAAAGAGTTATCTATCCGAAAAAGAGATGCATGGATAAACCACTTCTTTTTGGCTCTATAACAAAGACAAAACAGAAAAAACATATACATGATCAAATAAATCTTAGAATCAACTATTAAAGACTACCAGGACCCACTAGATTCTCCAATTACATTGAATGAACTACAGGACAAAATTCAACCAAGGACTGATCTTAAAGACTACCAGGACCCACTGGATTCTCCAATTACATTGAATGAACTACAGGACAAAATTCAACCAAGGACTGATCACCCCAATCCAAAAAGAGGAGACAAATTTGACCCCAATAACTACCGTGAGATATGCATCAACAGCAACCTTGTTAAAATCCTCTGCATTATCATTAACAGCAGACTTGTACATTTCCTCAGTGAAAAAAATGTACTGAGCAAATGTAAAATGGGCTTTTTACCAAATGAACGTACGACAGACCACATACTCACCCTACACACCCTAATTGACAAACAAACAAACCAAAACAAAGGCAAAGTCTTCTCATGCTTTGTTGATTTAAAAAAATTGTTCAACACAATTTGGCATGAGGTTCTGCTATACAAATTGATGGAAAGGGGTGTTGGGGGAAAAATATACGACATTTTACATCCATGTACACAAACAAGTGTGCGGATAAAATTGGCAAAACCTTTCAACCCTGCGGGGGGGTGAGGAATGGATGCAGTTTACTGTGGGGTGAGACAGGGATGCAGCTTAAGCCCCACGCACTTCAACATATATATCAACGAATTGGCATGGGCACTAGAACAGTCTGCAGCACCCGGCCTCACCCTACTGGAATCAGAAATCAAATGTTTGCTGATGATCTGGTGCTTCTGTCCCCAACCAAGGAGCACCTACAGCAGCACCTAGATATTCTGCACAGATTCTGTCAGACCTGGGCCCTGACAGTAAATCTCAGTAAGACCAAAATAATGGTGTTCCGAATAGGTCCAGTTGACAGGACCACAAATATAAATTCCATCTAGACACCGTTGGACGAGAGCACACAAAAAAAACATACTTCGGCCTAAACATCAGCGCCAACTGTAACTTCCACAAAACTGTGAACTATCTGAGAGACAAGGCAAGAAGGGCATTCTATGCCATCAAAAGGAACAATAAATTCAACATACCTATTAGGATCTGGCTAAAAATACTTGAATCAGTCATAGAAGCCATTGTCCTTTATGATTGTGAGGTCTGGGTCCCGCTCACCAACCAAGAATTCACAAAATGGGACAAACACGTAATTGAGACTGCATGCAGAATTCTGCAAAAAAAGATCCTCAGTGTACAACGTAGAACACCAAATAATGCATGCAGAGCAGAATTAGGTTGATACCCACTAATTATCAAAATCCAGAAAAGAGCTGTTAAATTCTACAACCACCTAAAAGGAAGCAATTCCCAAACCTTCCATAACAAAGCCATCACCTACAGAGAGATGAACCTGGAGAAGAGTCCCATGAGCAAGCTGGTCCTGAGGCTCTGTTCACAAACACAAAAATACCCCACAGAGCCCCAGGACAGCAGCACAATTAAACCCAACCAAATCATGAGAAAACAAAAAGATAATTACTTGACGCATTGGAAAGAATTAACAAAAAAACAGAGCAAACTAGAATGCTATTTGTCCCTAAACAGAGAGTACACAGTGGCAGAACACCTGGCCACTGTGACTGACCCAAACTTAAGGAAAGTGTTGTGTAAGGGAGCCCGTAACTGGCGGCAGGGAAGTCAGGCGCAGGAGAGCAAAACTGGGTAATCAACAGAGCAGTTTTATACATAAAACCACCGGAAACCAGAACAACAAACAAATGGGTACAAAACCCGTCGCGCACCAGAGAAAACGTGCACATGCACTTACAATAAAAGCCATGGGGGGAACAGAGGGTTAAATATACAACAAGTAATTGAGGGAATTGAAACCAGGTGTGAGGGAAAACAAGACAAAACACATGGAAAATGAAAAGTGGATCGATGATGGCTAGAAGACCGGCGACGCCGAGCGCCGCCCGAACAAGGAGAGGGCCCGACTTCGACGGACGTCGTGACACTTTGACTATGTACAGACTGATAGAGGAATTCTAAATTCCTTTTCTGTTTTAATTGCCAAAACCAATTTCGCACTCGTGTCTAATTCATTAATTCATTAATGATGTGTAAGTTCATTAATTATGCATGAAGTAGATCGAGACCAGTCTTAAAAGCCAGGTAAGAGCGTTTAATTCCAGAGAGTACTAACCCAAAATACAAAGAACATTACATTTTAAAGAAAGAGAACATAAAATGACATCATCAGTTTCACACCCTCTCCCAGCCTTACAATGGCGTAGTATTCAGTCCTAGAGATTTTTTTACTCCCCTCATAAACTACATTCCAACCTGTCTAAAAGATATACTTCTCTCCACTAATGGAATCCAACCAAAACATTCTTATCTGTTTGAAAAACTATCTTATCCCTCCTCCTTAAACTTCCCAGGAGGCACAGACAATTAATTCGTTCTGCTTACATTTTCAGTAACAGCTCAACCAAAAACTCATACTTTTCAAATCATAACATAATAGTATTAGAATAAATGGTTCTAATCAATAATGTATACATAATTAATCATCTAAACTATAATTTCCTCTAACACAGACTCAGTGAGCATAGCCTTGCTATTGAGAAAGGCCGCCGTAGGCAGACATGGCTCTCAAGAGAAGACAGGCTATGTGCACACTGCCAACAACATGAGGTGGAAACTGAAAAATTAGGCGGAAACTGTGTCAGAGGAAGGCCCTAAAAATTGTCAAAGACCCCAGCCACCCCAGTCATAGACGGTACTGGAGTGCCAAGTCTAGAACAAAAAGGTTTCTCAACAGTTCTTACCCCCAAGCCATAAGACTCCTGAACAGGTAACCAAATGGTTACCTGGACTATTTGCATTCTGTGCATCCCCCTAAACCCTCTTTTACACTGCTGCTACTCTCTGTTTATCTTGTATGCATAGTCACTTTAACTATACATTCATGTACATACTACCTCAATAAGCCTGACTAACAGGTGTCTGTATAGAGTAGCCTTGCTACTCTTTTTTCAAATGTATTTTTGCTGTTGTTAATTTCTTTACTTACACACACACACACACACACACACACACACACACACACACACACACACACACACACACACACACACACACACACACACACACACACACACACACACACACACACACATACCTTTTTTTCCCCCACACCATTGGTTAGAGCCTGTAAGTAAGCATTTCACTGTCTGGTCTACACCTGTTGTATTCGGCTCACATGACAAATAAAAAAATATGATTTGATTTGATTTGAGAGGCAGGGTTGAGGGGTGAATATGGTGAGTAGAAAGCGAGGATAGGGAAGACAGGGAAGGGGAAGAGGAGCAGGGGCCAAGGGGTGAGGGGAGGATGAAAGGGGAGACAAAATAAATAAGTTTGAGGGGATGGGAGGATGAGTGGAAATCAAGGGGAGGAGAGACAGGCTTGAGGGCTGATTGGGTTGAGGAGAGACAGAGGCAATGTTCCCTCTAAGCTGTGCGTGCGGACAGATCTTGTTTTGAGATCAAAGCGAGAGGTGCATGTGGTAATGTGTGTATATTTGTTCATATCCTTTGCTAGTTTGTGAGTTATTTGATATAGATTATTTATAGTCAGCAATGTGGGAGTGATTCCTACAAGAGCACAAAATGTGAGTATTTCTCGATATCTTTGAAAAGCGTGTCAGGTAAATTGAACCTCCATTTAACTAGTCAAGTCAGTTAAGATCAAATTCTTATTTTCAATGACGGCCTAGGAACAGCGGGTTAACTGCCTTGTTCAGGGGGCAGAAGGACAGCCTAGGAACAGCGGGTTAATTGCCTTGTTCAGGGGGCAGAATAACAGCCTAGGAACAGCGGGTTAACTGCCTTGTTCAGGGGGCAGAATAACAGCCTAGGAACAGCGGGTTAACTGCCTTGTTCAGGGGCCAGAACGGCAGCCTAGGAACAGCGGGTTAATTGCCTTGTTCAGGGGGCAGAATAACAGCCTAGGAACAGCGGGTTAACTGCCTTGTTCAGGGGCCAGAACGGCAGCCTAGGAACAGCGTGTTAACTGCCTTGTTCAGGGGGCAGAAGGACAGCCTAGGAACAGCGGGTTAACCTTGTTCAGGGGGCAGAATAACAGCCTAGGAACAGCGGGTTAACTGCCTTGTTCAGGGGGCAGAAGGACAGCCTAGGAACAGCGGGTTAACTGCCTTGTTCAGGGGGCAGAAGGACAGCCTAGGAACAGCGTGTTAACTGCCTTGTTCAGGGGGCAGAAGGACAGCCTAGGAACAGTGGGTTAACTGCCTTGTTCAGGGGCAGAAGGACAGCCTAGGAACAGTGGGTTAACTGCCTTGTTCAGGGGGCAGAAGGACAGCCTAGGAACAGTGGGTTAACTGCCTTGTTCTTTTTCAGGGGGCAGAAGGACAGCCTAGGAACAGCGGGTTAACTGCCTTGTTCAGGGGGCAGAAGGACAGCCTAGGAACAGCGGGTTAACTGCCTTGTTCAGGGGGCAGAAGGACAGCCTAGGAACAGTGGGTTAACTGCCTTGTTCAGGGGCAGAAGGACAGCCTAGGAACAGCGGGTTAACTGCCTTGTTCAGGGGGCAGAAGGACAGCCTAGGAACAGTGGGTTAACTGACTTGTTCAGGGGGCAGAAGGACAGCCTAGGAACAGCGGGTTAACTGCCTTGTTCAGGGGGCAGAAGGACAGCCTAGGAACAGTGGGTTAACTGCCTTGTTCAGGGGGCAGAAGGACAGATTCGGTTACAGGCCCAACGCTCTAACCACTAGACTACCTGCTGGCCCAGGTAAAGAGATTTTTTTTGTCTTAAAGGGGCAGTGTTGTATTTTGACACAGACTTGAATAAGCTAAGTAGCCAATAGGCAGAGGGTAGCATCAATTGTCTGATTCTCTGTAATAATGGTATGGGAATAATAATTCATTTCATTTAGTCAAGTGTTTTCTTGCATTAGAAAAACAGAACAACATTTTCAGCCACCTCCTCGTCTTCAGGATAAGTAGATAAACAGCTTCATGTCAAGCCCTGCATGTTTTTATCCAAAGTTTAATGGAATGTAGGCCTGCATTGAACACCACACATTGGCTTCTGCTGTAGGCTGAATTAGTGTAGAGTAATTGCAGGTTGGACAGAGGTGTAGAGTAATTGCAGGTTGGACAGAGGTGTAGACTAATTGTAGGTTGGACAGAGGTGTAGACTAATTGCAGGTTGGACAGAGGTGTAGACTAATTGTAGGTTGGACAGAGGTGTAGAGTAATTGCAGGTTGGACAGAGGTGTAGACTAATTGTAGGTTGGACAGAGGTGTAGACTAATTGCAGGTTGGACAGAGGTGTAGACTAATTGCAGGTTGGACAGAGGTGTAGAGTAATTGTAGGTTGGACAGAGGTGTAGAGTAATTGTAGGTTGGACAGAGGTGTAGAGTAATTGCAGGTTGGACAGAGGTGTAGAGTAATTGCAGGTTGGACAGAGGTGTAGACTAATTGTTGGAGGTTGGGTTGGACAGAGGTGTAGACTAATTGCAGGTTGGACAGAGGTGTAGACTAATTGTAGGTTGGACAGAGGTGTAGACTAATTGCAGACTGAACAGAGGTGTAGACTAATTGCAGGTTGGACAGAGGTTGGACAGAGGTGTAGACTAATTGCAGACTGAACAGAGGTGTAGACTAATTGCAGACTGAACAGAGGTGTAGACTAATTGCAGGTTGGACAGAGGTGTAGACTAATTGCAGACTGAACAGAGGTGTAGACTAATTGCAGGTTGGACAGAGGTGTAGACTAATTGCAGGCTGAACAGAGGTGTAGACTAATTGCAGGTTGGACAGAGGTGTAGACTAATTGCAGGTTGAACAGAGGTGTAGACTAATTGCAGACTGAACAGAGGTGTAGACTAATTGCAGGTTGGACAGAGGTGTAGACTAATTGCAGGTTGGACAGAGGTGTAGACTAATTGTAGGTTGGACAGAGGTGTAGACTAATTGCAGGTTGGACAGAGGTGTAGACTAATTGCAGACTGAACAGAGGTGTAGACTAATTGCAGGTTGGACAGAGGTGTAGACTAATTGCAGACTGAACAGAGGTGTAGACTAATTGCAGGTTGGACAGAGGTGTAGACTAATTGCAGACTGAACAGAGGTGTAGACTAATTGCAGGTTGGACAGAGGTGTAGACTAATTGCAGGTTGAACAGAGGTGTAGACTAATTGCAGACTGAACAGAGGTGTAGACTAATTGCAGGTTGGACAGAGGTGTAGACTAATTGTAGGTTGGACAGAGGTGTAGAGTAATTGCAGGTTGGACAGAGGTGTAGAGTAATTGTAGGTTGGACAGAGGTGTAGACTAATTGTAGGTTGGACAGAGGTGTAGACTAATTGTAGGTTGGACAGAGGTGTAGAGTAATTGCAGGTTGGACAGAGGTGTAGAGTAATTGTAGGTTGGACAGAGGTGTAGACTAATTGTAGGTTGGACAGAGGTGTAGACTAATTGCAGGTTGGACAGAGGTGTAGACTAAT
>NC_056430.1:11587450-11597450 GCF_018296145.1 Oncorhynchus tshawytscha | reverse complement strand
TATGTGTGTGTTTGTTTCACACAATCTTGTCTAACTAACCTTGTGTTTAACCTTTTTTAGACTAATCAAGTCAGTTAAGAACAAATTCTTATTTACAATGACAGTCTACCCCCCCGGCCAAACTCTCCCCTAACCCAGACGATGCTGGGCTAATTGCATGCATGGGACTCCCAATCACAGCCGGATGTGATACAGCCTGGATTCGAACCAGGGACTGTAGTGGTGGATCTTGCACTGAGATGAGGTGCCTTAGACCGCTGCGCCCCTCAGGGGTAACCTTAACCTTAACCCTAATCCCAAAACCTAACCTGGGGTGGCAGGGTAGTCTAGTGGTTAGAGCGTTGGACTAGTAACCAGAAAGTTGCAAGTTCAAACCCCTGAGCTGACAAGGTACACATCTTTCATTCTGCACCTGAACAGGCAGTTAACCCTCTGTTCCTAGGCTGTCATTGAAAATAAGAGTTTGTTCTTAACTTATTTGCTTAGTTAAATAAAGGTTAAAAAAAAACTTGACCCTAAACCCCCTAGAAATACAATTTTTCCTTGTGGGGATTAACAAAATGTCCCCAGTTGGTCACCGCAAGTATAATCCAAAACCCCTTAAGGTCAATGCCCCACATCAATCGAATTAGCATAATACAAAAATCCCCCAAATAATCTGTCAGTTTAAGATAGAAATAGAATAATATTGTTGCATTGGATACGTCTCAATCCACTGCATCTGCCTCAGTGGCTCTTCCTCATCTGCGGTGAAAGGTGACAGAGCGAGAGCGGTGTTTGTCAGACCATGAGAGACCCGAAAATCGGTCGTCTCACAAAATCGTCTGTAGTATCCAAGCAGTTGATGGTAAGATGAGACTCTCACGAACACGTTTTTCTCTACGACCTCCACAAGTGTCAGGAGACTCATCTGAAGTTGGTTCTGCCAACTTCTGTCTGTCGTGTCCGAACCGTTTGGGTTACACACTAATATGACCCCTCTGTGTAAAGGTGAGACTCTCACGAACAGGTACATGTTGATTTCCCACAGGCCTCACAAGACACGTTTGAATCTGTTGTTCCATGTTGTGAATCTGTTCATCAAAATCAAACAGCTAAATGATCCTTGGTCTGACCCCTCCTCCTATAATGAACTTATAATGTCGCGGCTGCTACTGTCCTGCTGGAAACCACGTTATAGACCTGTCGCTCCAGGTTACCAAATCATATCACATTTATTTATAAAGCCCTTCTTACATCAGCTGATGTCACAAAGTGCTGTACAGAAACCCAGCCTGAAACCCCACACAGCAAGCAATGCAGGTGTAGAAGCACGGTGGCTAGGAAAAACTCCATTGTGTGTTTCACACTGTTATCAACACCTGATCAACACCTTAGTATCGGTGTTGTTACCTTCAGCATTTCTGATACTCGTCTTCTGTCGTCTCAACCGGTGTTCTGTGCTTCTACTCACCTGTGTAGCCCTTCAAAAGGTTTTACAGGTGTTTTCTTACACCGTATATATCAAAGGTCTCAGTGTGCTGATTTAGGATCAGTTCTGACTTTTAGATCACAATGAATAAGATTACATGGTTATGGAGAACCTGATCCTAGATCAGCACTATGACTGAATACTGGTCCTTTAGATCACATGGACAGGGAAGACCTGATCCTAGATCAGCACTATGACTGAATACTGGTCCTTTAGATCACATGGACAGGGAAGACCTGGTCCTAGATCAGCACTATGACTGAATACTGGTCCTTTAGATCACATGGACAGGGAGAACCTGATCCTAGATCAGCACTATGACTGACTACTGGTCCTTTAGATCACATGGACAGGGAGAACCTGATCCTAGATCAGCACTATGACTGAATACTGGTCCTTTAGATCACATGGACAGGGAGAACCTGATCCTAGATCAGCACTCCTCCTCTGAGATGCTTGATACGTAGGGCCCCAGGTCTCCCTTGGGAAAAAATGGTTTTGTATTGATTGAAAATGCCACCAGGAGTATTTAAGAAGTAAATCACACAGAATCACTTAGAATCTCAAATGGCTGAATCAATCACAGTTCAATTGGAATAGAAATGAAGAGATGAATGCCGATGAGGAGGCGGTGTTCACGTTACACAGCCATTCTGGAATTACTTTGTCAAGAGAAAATGGAGCTTCAATTATGTAAAATCAACAGCTATGGATGTTGTAAAAAATATATGTACTTTCTATCTAAAATGAACAACAATGATCATCATCTGAATAGTTGAATTCACTTTTATTTTATTGGAATTTAGTTGTTCTTAAAGTCCTTCCTTCCTTGAACTGGGACTAAAATGTACCCAGCACTGATTCTTGGGGTGCCCCAAAACAATACAATAGAACCCCTCTCTATTACCTATTTGTCCTCCAACTTCTGAGAATGGAGCAGTTTTGAATCACAGGAGAGGTTCTCGAGACATTTCATCTCGGTTATTCTTTATCCTCTGTAGCGTTTATGTCTGGCTCTAAATGTCATCTGACTGGGAGCCAGCCAAGCACCCGGTGTTGGGAGATTCATGTTTTATTGATGTGTTATCAGTGGAGATAGGTTTTCCTTCCTCTCTATTTCTGACTTTCTGTCTCGCTCCTTCCCTTCTGCCCTATCTCTCGCATTCCTTCTCTCTCTCTCCCCCATCTCTCTCTCCCCCATCTCTCTCTCCATCTCTCTCTCCACCATCTCTCTCTCCATCTCTCTCTCCACCATCTCTCTCTCCATCTTTCTTTCCACCATCTCTCTCTCCACCATCTCTCTCTCCATCTCTCTCCCACCATCTCTCTCTCCATCTCTCTCTCCACCTCTCTCTCCACCATCTCTCTCTCCATCTCCCACCATCTCTCTCTCCATCTCACCATCTCTTCTCCACCATCTCTCTCCCATCTCTCTTTCCACCATCTCTCTCTCCATCTCTCTCTCCACCATCTCTCTCTCCACCATCTCTCTCTCCACCATCTCTCTCTCCACCATCTCTCTCTCCATCTCTCTCTCCACTCACCATCTCTCTCTCCATCTCTCTCCACCATCTCTCTCTCATCATCTCTCTCTCCACCATCTCTCTCTCCATCTCTCTCTCCACCATCTCTTCCACCATCTCTCTCTCCATCTCTCTTTCCACCATCTCTCTCTCCCCATCTCTCTTTCCACCATCTCTCTCTCCATCTCTCTCTCTCACCATCTCTCTCCATCTCTCTTCCACCATCTCTCTCTCCATCTCTCTCTCCACCATCTCTCTCTCCATCTCTCTTTCCCCATCTCTCTCTCCATCTCTCTCTCCACCATCTCTCTCTCCATCTCTCTCTCCACCATCTCTCTCTCATCTCTCTCTCCACCATCTCTCTCTCCATCTCTCTCTCCCCATCTCTCTCTCCATCTCTCTCTCCATCTCTCTCCACCATCTCTCTCTCCATCTCTCTCTCCACCATCTCTCTCTCCATCTCTCTCCACCATCTCCACCATCTCTCTCTCCATCTTTCTCTCTCCACCATCTCTCTCTCCACCATCTCTCTCTCCATCTCTCTCTCCACCATCTCTCTCTCCATCTCTCTCTCCATCTCTCTCTCCACCATCTCTCTCTCCATCTCTCTCTCCACCATCTCTCTCTCCATCTCTCTTTCCACCATCTCTCTCCCCATCTCTCTTTCCACCATCTCTCTTTCCATCTCTCTCTCCACCATCTCTCTCTCCATCTCTCTCTCCACCATCTCTCTCCACCATCTCTCTCCACCATCTCGCTCTCCATCTCTCTCTCCACCATCTCTCTCTCCATCTCTCTCTCCCCTCTCTCTCTCTCTCCATCTCTCTCTCCACTCATCTCTCTTTCTCCATCTCTCTCTCTCTCTCATCTCTCTTTCCACCATCTCTCTCCACCATCTCTCCATCTCTCTTCTCCACCATCTCTCTCCCCATCCACCATCTCTCTTTCCATCTCTTTCCACCATCTCTCTCCCATCTCTCCATCTCCACCATCTCTCTCTCCATCTCTCTTTCCACCATCTCTCTCCATCTCTTTCCACCATCTCTCTCTCCATCTCTCTTCCACCATCTCTCTCTCCATCTCTCTCTCCACCATCTCTCTCTCCATCTCTCTCTCCACCATCTCTCTCTCCATCTCTCTCTCCACCATCTCTCTCTCCATCCATCTCTCTCTCCATCTCTCTCTCCATCTCCCACCATCTCTCTCTCCATCTCTCTCTCCACCATCTCTCTCTCCATCTCTCTCTCCACCATCTCTCTCTCCATCTCTCTTTCCTACATCTCTCTCTCCATCTCTCTTTCCTACATCTCTCTCTCCATCTCTCTTCCACCATCTCTCTCTCCACCATCTCTCTCTCCACCATCTCTCTCTCCACCATCTCTCTCTCCATCTCTCTCTCCCCATCTCTCTCTCCATCTCTCTCTCTCTCCACCATCTCTCTCTCCATCTCTCTCTCACACCATCTCTCTCTCCATCTCTCTCTCCACCATCTCTCTCTCCATCTCTCTCTCCACCATCTCTCTCCATCTCTCTTTCCACCATCTCTCTTCCACCATCCACCATCTCTCTCTCCACCATCTCTCTCCACCATCTCTCTCCACCATCTCTCTCTCCACCATCTCTCTCTCCATCTCTCTCCACCATCTCTCTCCCATCTCTCTCTCCACCATCTCTCTCTCCATCTCTCTCTCCATCTCTCTCTCCCATCTCTCTCTCCACCATCTCTCTCTCCATCTCTCTTTCCACCATCTCTCTCTCCATCATCTCTCTTTCCACCATCTCTCTCTCCATCTATCTCTCCACCATCTCTCTCTCCATCTCTCTTTCCACCATCTCTCTCCCCATCTCTCTTTCCACCATCTCTCTCCCATCTCTCTCTCCCCATCTCTCTCTCCACCATCTCTCTTTCCATCTCTCTTTCCACCATCTCTCTCTCCATCTCTCTCTCCATCTCATCTCTCTCTCCACCATCTCTCTCTCCATCTCTCTCCACCATCTCTCTCTCCATCTCTCTCCACCATCTCCCCCATCTCTCTCTCCACCATCTCTCTCTCCACCATCTCTCTCTCCCTCATCTCTCTCTCCCCCATCTCTCTCTCCATCTCTCTCTCCATCTCTCTCTCCACCATCTCTCTCTCCATCTCTCTCTCCATCTCTCTTTCCACCATCTCTCTTTCCATCTCTCTCTCCACCATCTCTCTCTCCATCTCTCTTCCACCATCTCTCTCCCATCATCTCTCTTTCCACCATCTCTCTCTCCATCTCTCTTTCCATCCATCTCTCTCTCCATCTCTCTCTCCACCATCTCTCTCTCCATCTCTCTCTCTCCACCATCTCTCTCTCCATCTCTCTCCACCATCTCTCTCTCCATCTCTCTCTCCCATCTCTCTCTCTCTCTTTCCATCTCTCTCTCCACCATCTCTCTCTCCATCTCTCTCTCCACCATCTCTCTCTCCATCTCTCTCTCCCCATCTCTCTCTCCATCTCTCTTTCCTACATCTCTCTCTCCATCTCTCTTTCCTACATCTCTCTCCATCTCTCTTTCCACCATCTCTCTCCCCATCTCTCTCTCCACCATCTCTCTCTCCATCTCTCTCCACCATCTCTCTCTCCTCTCCATCTCTCTCTCCCATCTCTCTCTCCACCATCTCTCTCCATCTCTCTCTCCACCATCTCTCTCTCCATCTCTCTCTCTCCACCATCTCTCTCTCCATCTCTCTCCACTATCTCTCTCTCCATCTCTCTTTCCACCATCTCTCTCTCCACCATCTCTCTCTCCATCTCTCTTTCCACCATCTCTCTCCCCATCTCTCTCTCCCCCATCTCTCTCTCCATCTCTCTCTCCCACCATCTCTCTCTCCATCTCTCTCTCCCATCCATCTCTCTCTCTCCATCTCTCTCTCCATCTCTCTTTCCACCATCTCTCTCTCCACCTCTCTCTCCACCATCTCTCCATCTCCATCTCTCTTTCCACCATCTCTCTCCCATCATCTCTCTCTCCACCATCTCTCTCCCATCTCTCTCCCCCATCTCTCTCTCCATCTCTCTCTCCATCTCTCTCTCCATCTCTCTCTCCACCATCTCTCTCTCCACCATCTCTCTCTCATCTCTCTTCCACCCTCCATCTCTCTCTCCATCTCTCTCCCTCTTTCCACCATCTCTCTCCCCATCTCTCTCTCCACCATCTCTCTCTCCACCATCTCTCTCTCCATCTCTCTCTCACCATCTCTCTCTCCCATCTCTCTCTCCATCATCTCTCTCCCCATCTCTCTCTCCCCCCATCTCTCTCTCCATCTCTCTCTCCACCATCTCTCTCTCCATCTCTCTCTCCACCATCTCTCCCTCTCTCTCCATCTCTCTCTCCACCATCTCTCTCTCCATCTCTCTTTCCACCATCTCTCTCCCTCTCCATCTCTCTCTCCACCATCTCTCTCCCCATCTCTCTCTCCACCATCTCTCTCTCCATCTCTCTTCCTACATCTCTCTCTCCATCTCTCTTTCCTACATCTCTCTCTCCATCTCTCTTCCACCATCTCTCTCCCCATCTCTCTCTCCACCATCTCTCTCTCCATCTCTCTCTCCACCATCTCTCTCTCCACCATCTCTCTCTCCCATCTCTCTCTCCACCATCTCTCTCTCCACCATCTCTCTCTCCATCTCTCTCCACCATCTCTCCCCATCTCTCTCTCCATCTCTCTCTCTCTCTCCATCTATCTCTCTCTCCATCTCTGTTTCCACCATCTCTCTTTCCACCATCTCTCTCTCCATCTCTCTTTCCACCATCTCTCTCCCCATCTCTCTCTCCCCCATCTCTCTCTCCATCTCTCTCTCCACCATCTCTCTCTCCATCTCTCTCTCCACCATCTCTCTCTCCACCATCTCTCTCTCCATCTCTCTTTCCACCATCTCTCTCTCCACCATCTCTCTCTCCATCTCTCTTTCCACCATCTCTCTCCCCATCTCTCTCTCCACCATCTCTCTCCCCATCTCTCTCTCCCCCCATCTCTCTCTCCATCTCTCTCTCCATCTCTCTCTCCACCATCTCTCCATCTCTCTCTCCACCATCTCTCTCCCATCTCTCTTTCCACCATCTCTCTCTCCATCTCTCTTTCCACCATCTCTCTCTCCATCTCTCTTCCACCATCTCTCTCCCCATCTCTCTCTCCACCATCTCTCTTTCTCCACCATCTCTCTCTCCATCTCTCTCTCCACCATCTCTCTCCCCATCTCTCTCCCATCATCTCTCCCCATCTCTCTCCATCCCTCCACCATCTCTCTCTCCCCATCTCTCTCTCCACCATCTCTCTCTCCACCATCTCTCTCCATCTCCACCATCTCTCTCCCATCTCTCTCTCCACCATCTCTCTCTCCATCTCTCTTTCCACCATCTCTCTCTCCCCATCTCTCTCTCCACCATCTCTCTCCCCATCTCTCTCTCCCCCATCTCTCTCTCCATCTCTCTCTCCATCTCTCTCTCCACCATCTCTCTCCATCTCTCTCTCCATCTCTCTCTCCCCCATCTCTCTCTCCACCATCTCTCTCCTCTCACCATCTCTCTCTTCTCTCTCTCCATCTCTCTCTCACCATCTCTCTCCCTCTCTCTCCATCTCTCTCTCACCATCTCTCTCCTCATCTCTCTCTCCATCTCTCTCTCCACCATCTCTCTCTCATCTCTCTTTCCACCATCTCTCTCCCCATCTCTCTTCCATCTCTCTCTCCCATCTCTCTCTCCACCATCTCTCTCTCCATCTCTCTTTCCACCATCTCTCTCCCATCTCTCTCTCCACCATCTCTCCCATCTCTCTCTCCACCATCTCTCTCCATCTCTCTCCACCATCTCTCTCCCATCTCTCATCTCTCTCTCCACCATCTCTCTCTCCATCTCTCTCTCCACCATCTCTCTCTCCATCTCCACTCATCTCCACCTCTCTCCACCATCTCTCTCCACCATCTCTCTTTCCACCATCTATCTCTCCATCTCTCTTCCACCATCTCTCTCTCCACCATCTCTCTCTCCATCTCTCTCTCCACCATCTCTCTCTCCATCTCTCTCTCCACCATCTCTCTCTCCATCTCTCTCTCCCATCTCTCTCCACCAATTCAGTTCAAGGGGCTTTATTGGCATGGGAAACATATGTTAATATTGCCAAAGCAAATGAGGTAGATAATATACAAAAGTGAAATAAACAATAAAAATTAACATTACACATACAGAAATTTCAAAACAATAAAGACATTACAAATGTCATATTATACATATATATATATATATATATATATATATATATATATATATATATATATATACAGTGTTGTAACAATGTACAAATGGTTAAAGAACACACAAAATAAATAAGCATAAATATGGGTTGTATTTACAATGGTGTTTGTTCTTCACTGGTTGCCCTTCTCTTGTGGCAACAGGTCACAAATCTTGCTGCTGTGATGGCACACTGTGAAATTTCCCCCAGTAGATATGGGAGTTTATCAAAATTGGATTTGTTTTCAAATTCTTTGTGGATCTGTGTAATCTGAGGGAAATATGTATCTCTAATATGGTCATACGTTGGGCAGGAGGTTAGGAAGTGCAGCTCAGTTTCCACCTCATTTTGTGGGCAGTGGGCACATAGCCTGTCTTCTCTTGAGAGCCAGGTCTGTCTACGGCGGCCTTTCTCAATAGCAAGGCTATGCTCGCTGAGTCTGTACATAGTCAAGGCTTTCCTTAATTTTGGGTCAGTCACAGTGGTCAGGTATTCTGCCACTGTGTACTCTCTTTTTCGGGCCAAATAGCATTCTCTCTCTGGCTCTCCTTCCCTTCTCCCCCATCTCTCTCTCTCTCCATCTCTCACTTTTTCCTCCTCCTCCTTCTCCCTCTGTTTCTCAATCTGAATAATGAATGGATCAACAGAAATAGCTGTGAACAAGCTGCAGCCCACCCATTGGCACCAGCCTTTGGAGTCTACAGCATTCAACTATTGGGTCTCCACAGCGTACCGCCACCATTCTGCTCCCTCTCTACGCCGTTTCACTAAACTTGATAAACAACCACTTACAAAACATGTATATGTGTGTTCCAAATGACACCCTATCCCCTATGTAGTGCACTACTATTGACCAGGATCCAATGACACCCTATTCCCTATGTAGTACATTACATTCTAACAATACACCATTTAACCACTGTTATATGCTGTTTTGCCATACACTGCAGACGTCGGCCCATTTTACAGAACCATGGAACTGCCTCCCTGTGCTGTTTCTCTGTGCTGTGTCTCTGTGCTGTGTCTCTGTGCTGTTTCTCTGTGCTGTGTCTCTGTGCTGTGTCTCTGTGCTGTGTCTGTGCTGTGTCTGTGCTGTGTCTCTGTGCTGTTTCTCTGTGCTGTGTCGCTGTGTCTCTGTGCTGTGTCCCTGTGCTGTGTCCCTGTGCTGCCTCTCTGTGCTGTGTCTCTGTGCTGTGTCCCTGTGCTGTGTCCCTTTGCTGTGTCTCTGTGCTGTGTCCCTGTGCTGTGTCCCTTTGCTGTGTCTCTGTGCTGTGTCCCTGTGCTGTGTCCCTGTGCTGTGTCCCTGTTCTGTGTCCCTGTGCTGTTTCTCTGTGCTGTGTCTCTGTGCTGTGTCTCTGTGCTGTTTCTCTGTGCTGTTTCTCTGTGCTGTGTCTCTGTGCTGTTTCTCTGTGCTGTGTCTCTGTGCTGTGTCTCTGTGCTGTGTCTCTGTGCTGTGTCCCTGTGCTGTGTCTCTGTGCTGTGTCCCTGTGCTGTGCCTCTGTGCTGTGTCCCTGTGCTGTGTCTCTGTGCTGTGTCTCTGTGCTGTGTCCCTGTGCTGTGTCTCTGTGTTGTGTCCCTGTGCTGTGTCTCTGTGCTGTGTCCCTGTGCTGTGTCTCTGTGCTGTGTCTCTGTGCTGTGTCCATGTGCTGTGTCCCTGTGCTGTGTCCCTGTGCTGTGTCTCTGTGTTGTGTCCCTGTGCTGTGTCTCTGTGCTGTGTCTCTGTGCTGTTTCGCCATACACTGCAG
>NC_056430.1:11572450-11577450 GCF_018296145.1 Oncorhynchus tshawytscha | reverse complement strand
TGTCTGTCTGTCTGTCTGTCTGGAAAGTAAACATCAGACAGACACTATGGCATAGAATGGATGACACAGAGCACTCTTCACATAATGTATCCAGGATGATGCTGTATCAATGTTTATTTGTATCTAGGGTGATTCTGTATTCATGTTTATTCTGTATCCAGGGTGATTCTGTATCCATGGTGATTCTGTATCCATGTTTATTCTGTATCCATGGTGATTCTGTATCCAGGGTGATGCTGTATCCATGGTGATTCTGTATCCATGTTTATTCTGTATCCATGGTGATTCTGTATCCATGTTTATTCTGTATCCAGGGTGATGCTGTATCCATGTTTATTCTGTATCCATGGTGATTCTGTATCCATGTTTATTCTGTATCCAGGGTGATGCTGTATCCATGTTTATTCTGTATCCAGGGTGATGCTGTATCCATGTTTATTCTGTATCCATGGTGATTCTGTATCCATGTTTATTCTGTATCCAGGGTGATGCTGTATCCATGTTTATTCTGTATCCATGGTTTTTCTGTATCCATGTTTATTCTGTATCCAGGGTGATTCTGTATCCATGTTTATTCTTTATCCGTGGTGATTCTGTATCCATGTTTATTCTGTATCCATGGTGATTTTGTATCCATGTTTATTCTGTATCCAGGGTGATTCTGTATCCATGTTTATTCTGTATCCAGGGTGATTCTGTATCCATGTTTATTCTTTATCCATGGTGATTCTGTATCCATGGTGATTCTGTATCCAGGGTGATGCTGTATCCATGTTTATTCTGTATCCAGGGTGATGCTGTATCCATGTTTATTCTGTATCCATGGTGATTCTGTATCCATGTTTATTCTGTATCCAGGGTGATGCTGTATCCATGTTTATTCTGTATCCAGGGTGATGCTGTATCCATGTTTATTCTGTATCCATG
This sequence comes from Oncorhynchus tshawytscha, assembly GCF_018296145.1. Classification (NCBI taxonomy): domain Eukaryota; kingdom Metazoa; phylum Chordata; class Actinopteri; order Salmoniformes; family Salmonidae; genus Oncorhynchus; species Oncorhynchus tshawytscha. The sequence goes on along the minus strand of NC_056430.1, from coordinate 11,576,523 downwards.
GTGATTCTGTATCCATGTTTATTCTGTATCCAGGGTGATGCTGTATCCATGTTTATTCTGTATCCATGGTTTTTCTGTATCCATGTTTATTCTGTATCCAGGGTGATTCTGTATCCATGTTTATTCTTTATCCGTGGTGATTCTGTATCCATGTTTATTCTGTATCCATGGTGATTTTGTATCCATGTTTATTCTGTATCCAGGGTGATTCTGTATCCATGTTTATTCTGTATCCAGGGTGATTCTGTATCCATGTTTATTCTTTATCCATGGTGATTCTGTATCCATGGTGATTCTGTATCCATGTTTATTCTGTATCCAGGGTGATGCTGTATCCATGTTTATTCTGTATCCAGGGTGATGCTGTATCCATGTTTATTCTGTATCCATGGTGATTCTGTATCCATGTTTATTCTGTATCCAGGGTGATGCTGTATCCATGTTTATTCTGTATCCAGGGTGATGCTGTATCCATGTTTATTCTGTATCCATGGTGATTCTGTATCCATGTTTATTCTGTATCCAGGGTGATGCTGTATCCATGTTTATTCTGTATCCATGGTTTTTCTGTATCCATGTTTATTCTGTATCCAGGGTGATTCTGTATCCATGTTTATTCTTTATCCGTGGTGATTCTGTATCCATGTTTATTCTGTATCCATGGTGATTCTGTATCCATGTTTATTCTGTATCCAGGGTGATTCTGTATCCATGTTTATTCTGTATCCAGGGTGATTCTGTATCCATGTTTATTCTTTATCCATGGTGATTCTGTATCCATGTTTATTCTGTATCCATGTTTATTCTGTATCCATGGTGATTCTGTATCCATGTTTATTCTTTATCCATGGTGATTCTGTATCCATGTTTATTCTGTATCCATGGTGATTCTGTATCCATGTTTATTCTGTATCCATGGTGATTCTGTATCCATGTTTATTCTGTATCCAGGGTGATGCTGTATCCATGTTTATTCTGTATCCATGGTGATTCTGTATCCATGTTTATTCTTTATCCATGGTGATTCTGTATCCATGTTTATTCTGTATCCAGGGTGATTCTGTATCCATGTTTATTCTTTATCCATGGTGATTCTGTATCCATGTTTATTCTTTATCCATGGTGATTCTGTATCCATGGTGATTCTGTATCCATGTTTATTCTGTATCCATGGTGATTCTGTATCCATGTTTATTCTTTATCCATGGTGATTCTGTATCCATGGTGATTCTGTATCCATGTTTATTCTGTATCCATGGTGATTCTGTATCCATGTTTATTCTGTATCCATGGTGATTCTGTATCCATGTTTATTCTGTATCCAGGGTGATTCTGTATCCATGTTTATTCTGTATCCAGGGTGATTCTGTATCCATGTTTATTCTTTATCCATGGTGATTCTGTATCCATGTTTATTCTTTATCCATGGTGATTCTGTATCCATGTTTATTCTGTATCCATGGTGATTCTGTATCCATGTTTATTCTGTTCCATGGTGATTCTGTATCCATGTTTATTTTGTATCCAGGATGATTCTGTATCCATGTTTATTCTGTATCCAGGATAATTCTGTATCCATGTTTATTTGTATCCAGGGTGATTCTGTATTCATGTTTATTCTGTATCCAGGGTGATTCTGTATCCATGTTTATTCTGTATCCATGGTGATTCTGTATCCATGTTTATTCTGTATCCAGGGTGATTCTGTATCCATGTTTATTCTGTATCCAGAGTGATGCTGTATCCATGTTTATTCTGTATCCATGGTGATTCTGTATCCAGGGTGATGCTGTATCCATGTTTATTCTGTATCCATGGTGATTCTGTATCCATGTTTATTCTGTATCCAGGGTGATTCTGTATCCATGTTTATTCTGTATCCAGGGTGATTCTGTATCCATGTTTATTCTTTATCCATGGTGATTCTGTATCCATGTTTATTCTTTATCCATGGTGATTCTGTATCCATGGTGATTCTGTATCCATGTTTATTCTGTATCCATGGTGATTCTGTATCCATGTTTATTCTGTATCCATGGTGATTCTGTATCCATGTTTATTTTGTATCCAGGATGATTCTGTATCCATGTTTATTCTGTATCCATGGTGATTCTGTATCCATGTTTATTCTGTATCCATGGTGATTCTGTATCCATGTTTATTCTGTATCCAGGGTGATGCTGTATCCATGTTTATTCTGTATCCATGGTGATTCTGTATCCATGTTTATTCTGTATCCAGGGTGATGCTGTATCCATGTTTATTCTGTATCCATGGTTTTTCTGTATCCATGTTTATTCTGTATCCATGGTGATTCTGTATCCATGTTTATTCTTTATCCATGGTGATTCTGTATCCATGGTGATTCTGTATCCATGTTTATTCTGTATCCATGGTGATTCTGTATCCATGTTTATTCTGTATCCATGGTGATTCTGTATCCATGTTTATTCTGTATCCAGGGTGATTCTGTATCCATGTTTATTCTGTATCCATGGTGCTTCTGTATCCATGTTTATTCTGTATCCATGGTGATGCTGTATCCATGTTTATTCTGTATCCATGGTGATTCTGTATCCATGTTTATTCTTTATCCATGGTGATTCTGTATCCATGTTTATTCTTTATCCATGGTGATTCTGTATCCATGGTGATTCTGTATCCATGGTGATTCTGTATCCATGTTTATTCTGTATCCATGGTGATTCTGTATCCATGTTTATTCTGTATCCATGGTGATTCTGTATCCATGTTTATTCTGTATCCAGGGTGATTCTGTATCCATGTTTATTCTGTATCCATGGTGCTTCTGTATCCATGTTTATTCTGTATCCATGGTGATGCTGTATCCATGTTTATTCTGTATCCATGGTGATTCTGTATCCATGTTTATTCTTTATCCATGGTGATTCTGTATCCATGTTTATTCTTTATCCATGGTGATTCTGTATCCATGGTGATTCTGTATCCATGTTTATTCTGTATCCATGGTGATTCTGTATCCATGTTTATTCTGTATCCAGGGTGATTCTGTATCCATGTTTATTCTTTATCCATGGTGATTCTGTATCCATGTTTATTCTGTATCCATGGTGATTCTGTATCCATGGTGATTCTGTATCCATGTTTATTCAGTATCCATGGTGATTCTGTATCCATGTTTATTCAGTATCCATGGTGATTCTGTATCCATGTTTATTCTTTATCCATGGTGATTCTGTATCCATGGTGATTCTGTATCCATGTTTATTCTTTATCCATGGTGATTCTGTATCCATGTTTATTCTTTATCCATGGTGATTCTGTATCCATGGTGATTCTGTATCCATGTTTATTCTTTATCCATGGTGATTCTGTATCCATGTTTATTCTTTATCCATGGTGATTCTGTATCCATGGTGATTCTGTATCCATGTTTATTCTTTATCCATGGTGATTCTGTATCCATGTTTATTCTTTATCCATGGTGATTCTGTATCCATGGTGATTCTGTATCCATGTTTATTCTTTATCCATGGTGATTCTGTATCCATGTTTATTCTTTATCCATGGTGATTCTGTATCCATGGTGATTCTGTATCCATGTTTATTCTTTATCCATGGTGATTCTGTATCCATGGTGATTCTGTATCCATGTTTATTCTTTATCCATGGTGATTCTGTATCCATGTTTATTCTTTATCCATGGTGATTCTGTATCCATGGTGATTCTGTATCCATGTTTATTCTTTATCCATGGTGATTCTGTATCCATGTTTATTCTTTATCCATGGTGATTCTGTATCCATGGTGATTCTGTATCCATGTTTATTCTTTATCCATGGTGATTCTGTATCCATGTTTATTCTTTATCCATGGTGATTCTGTATCCATGTTTATTCTGTATCCAGGGTGATGCTGTGCATAAACAGGGCCAGCGACTTTATAAATATGAGTCATTTGTAGTCATAGAAATTGGTGTAACAACTAAAAGCTATATGCACATAGCATTCTAATGAAAGAATGCTGCTCTCTCTCTCTCTCTCTATCTCAATTCAATTCAATTCAATTCAAGGGGCTTTATTGGCATGGGA